>NC_142202.1:11256388-11412500 GCF_049639895.1 Pseudopodoces humilis
CAGACATCTCCAATGGCCTGAAAACAAGAAAAATGTATTTAAGAGGAGCAGATGTCAGAAAGAAGCCCAAGCTAATATGTTGGGAGGTCATTTGGATCCTCAGAAGAACATCACTGGACAACAGACTCTCCCAGCTGAATCCTCACCATGATACCTATAGAAAGCAAGGAGGTGACTCAGTTAAAAGCCACAGAAGGCTACAACAACCAAATATATCAATGTGTGGTCAAAACAACCCTACATAGAACCTGGAACAGCTCCACTGTATCAAGTGAAAACCCACCACCTGCATCAATAAATGTGCTGCACTGATTATTCCTCTCATGGAGTCACAGAATGGCTGGGGGTGGAAGGAACCTTTCCTAAAGCAGAGTTACCTAGAGCAGATTGCACAAGATTGCATCCAGGTGGGTTCTAAATATCTCCAGAGAAGGAGACTCCACAACCTCACTGAGCAGCCTGTTCCATGTTCAGTTACCTTTCACAGTAAAGTGAAGTAGTAGTTTTTCCTCAAATTCAGGTGAAACTCCCTGTGTTTCAGTATTGTCCCTTGTCTTGGGTGCCACTGAAAAGAGCCTGGGCCCATCCTCTTGACACCTGTCCTTAACATATTTGCATTGATAAGGTCCCCTCTCAGTTGTCTCTGCTCCAGGCTAAACAGTCCCAACTCCTTCAGTCTGTTGTCATAGGAGAAATGATCCAGTCCCCAAATATTTTTAATTTTTTTTTATTTTTTTCCCCTCTACTGGACCCACCCTCTCCATGAGCTCTGTGTCTCTCTTGCCCTGAGGATGCCAGAGCTGGACACAGCACTCCAGACTGGCCTCACCAGGGCTGAGTAGAGGGGCAGGATCATCTCCCTGACCTGCTGCCAATGCAGTTCCCAATGCAGCCCAGGATCCCCTTGGCTTTCTTGTCCCCCAGGGCACTGCTGGCCCGTGGACAGCTCGGTGTCCACCAGCACCCCCAGGTCCTTCTCTGCAGAGCTGCTGGCCAGCAGGTCACCCCCAGCCTGTGCTGGTGCCTGGGGTTGTTCCTCCCTACGTGCAGGACCCTGCACCTGCCCTTGTTGAATTTCAGGAGGTTCTTTGCTGCCCAACCTGTCCAGGTCTCATGGAATGGCAGCAAACCCCTCTGTGTTCCAGCTACTCCTCCCAACTTTATGCTGTCAGCAAACATGCTGAGGGACACCCTACCCCTTCACCCAAGTCATTGAATTAGTTGAACAATAATGGACACAGTACTGACCCCCAAGGACACCACAAGTGACAGGGCTCCAACTGGACCCTGTGCCACTGATGATGACCCTCTGAGCTCTGCCATTCAGCCAGTTCTCAATCCACTTCACTGTCCATTCATCTAATCCATGCTTCCTGAGCTTGCCTAAGAGGATGTTAGGGGAGTCAGTGTTAAAAGCCTTGCTGAAGTCAGGGTACACAACATCCAGTGCTCTCCCCTCATCCACCCAGCCAGTCATGCCATCACAGAAGGCTACCAGATTGGTATGATTTCCCCTTGGTGAATCCATACAGACCTCTCCCAAGAAACTTCTTTTCTTCCACATGCTTAGAAGTGGCCTCCAGAAAGAAGCGCTCTACCACCTTTCCAGGACTGGTCTGTAGTTTTCCAAGTCCTCCCTTCTTGCCCTTTTTGAAGATTGGAATGACACTGGCTTCCCTCCAGACCTCAGGCATCTCTCCTGCTCTCCATGCCCTTTCACAGATGATAGAGAGTAGCTGAACAGTAAGACCTGACAGCTCCCTCAGGACTTGTCAATGTCCAAGCTGGAAATTTCTGTAGTCACAGAGAGAGGTCAATTCCACTGTGGCCAGGCTCAGTGAGGAAGCCCAGTTTATACCAGTAAAGAAAAAGTCAGGCCCCAGGAAAATGGGCTGCACAGCATATGGCACATGTCCTGAAAGAGACTCCACAATGAATCAGGACCATGAGGATCAATCACAGTGACAACAACAGTTAAGGGAAGAAGTTCTCCTTGCAACACAGGCCTTCACAGCTTGATGTTTCAGGCATATGAAGGGGCCAGGATAAAGTGGGTATTACTCTCCCCATATTACTTGGGTGCTGCATCCTGTGATTTGTCAGTACATCAGGCAAGTTGTCAGAAACAGGAGAAACCTGTGAACCACCTGCTGAGAGCACTCACACCCAGCCACAAGTGACACTGGGGCAGGAACACAACCCCATAGGCACAAATTTTCCAAATCCCTCTTAGGGCAGTGTTCAGTGTATTCTCACATCCGCTGAGGCTACCACCCTGCACAGTGCTCTGGAGTCACTGCTGAAGCCAGCTCAGTGCCAGAGGATTTTCCTGAAGCCCTTTCTTTAAGGAGCTCACTTCCATAACAAAAACATGAGAGAAAAAGCATGTGGGATTTACAGTAATACATCACTTAAAGGATTAGAGGAATTAAACAAAAGCAGAATTATGCAAACTGTGTGGCAGAAATAGAGACACTGTGAGAAGATGTTGCACTACACAAAATCCCCCAGAGTCCTGGGTAAAAAGTAAAGCAGAAACATTATCCTAATCAACTCTTTATGGCAAGAGAAATGTATATTGTGTTCTCTGCTAGTGCATTGAGCAGAGATTCAGAAATAATTTAGGGAGTGCCAGTGTAACAGAGGAAACTCATTCAAATCACTTGGGTGCCACTCTGAGGACTGAAAACTAGCTAAATACTGCAAATAAAGGGTAAGGGTATTGCTCTTACAAGTGAGGGCATGTGGAGAACTGTAAAAAGCAATGATAGCTTTTGTTCTGTTGAATACAGGAAAAAGTCTGTGATGGTGAGTACTGTAGAGAGGGGAAAAAGGAAAATGAACACAGATAGAATACAGATGAGACAGCAGCAGAAGGATGAATGGAATTCCAGAACAATTGTCTGTGACTGTAACTCCAGCCACTGAGTGCCAGGCAGAAGATACTGATAAACTGGAAGGGGTTTAGGAACCAGCAGGGCAACTATTTCAGGTCACAGTGGACACTGTCATAGAGCTGGAGAGGCACACCATGCCAAGGGTTACAAGTGCTTTAATACAGAGGATATAAAGGCATTGAGTGTCAATTTAACTGTCAAGTGACAGCTGGCTGCTGGGGACTTGAAGCAGACAGGATATTAAGAGCTCTGAAAACAGCACCAGACCATTCCCAAATGAAACACTAAAGTGACAGGCATTATTGTCCAGTACATTAAAGGAGATCTATGCCAGCTCCAAGGCAACACCACTGCTGTGAGGAGCTCCCAGTGTAATTTCTGGAATGCAGAGAGCACACACACACATTTTTCTGATTGCAAAAGAGCCTCTTTACCCCTTTTTGCCTTGTTGCTGCTTCAGTGTAGCTTTCGTAGGCTTTGCAGTTTTCTTCCCACCAGGCACCTTCTTACTCACTCTCATCCTTGCATCACTCTGCACCCGCAGGAGTTCCTCAAAAGACATGTCAGATTGATCTGGAAGAGAGCACAGGACACACCTGAACTGAACAGCTTCTCAAGGCACTTCTCGCCCCCAAACTCTACCAAGAGGGATGTCTCAGAGCTTGAGACAGTGACACGAGCATAGTGGTGCCATCCCTGTACAACTTCTGCACGGCAGAAAGAAACCACTGCATCTCTCAGCCTTCATTTCCTCTCCCATTGATTGCTTCAGTCTTTACCACTAGAATAGAGCAGCCTCCTCCTCTCCTCAGTGTCTTTGCTTCTCTCTCCACTCAACAGCACACACAAGACCAGTACAAAGTTTTTACCCGGTACAAAGAGCAGTACGAGCTCTACAGTGGGCACTGCGAATTCTGAAGGGTCACCTCTCAGTCCTGACTTTCCCACTTTAATGTTTCTTTAATATCCCTTAATGTCAGTCACCTTTAATGCTTCTTATAAGCAGAATGCAAAAATATTATCATCTCATTATTGCCATACTACTCTTTATTCTAGATCTGTACCTCTCAGCGTTCAGAACCAACAACTGAAAGCATTTCTTCAGTCAGCACTTGGATATGCTCATTCCACTCTCATGTAAGGGCAAGAAGGGGTTTGAACTGTGTCCCTTCTGGAAGGGAAAGCTTTGGCAAAATTGACTTAGGTGGCGTTTGCCTGCTCAGCACCTCTGAGCAATGACAGGCACATGGCCTTTCTGAGTCTTTGCAATACAAAACACCCCAACTGTGGCCCAGCAGCGACAATCACAGCCTGTATGTGATGCTTTGAATGCCAGGTGCCCCCCAAGCTGCTCTTGTAGCCCACTCACTCCCACACAAACACGAAACACTGCCCCATGAGCAAGGTTTGCATGTGATTTGCCAAATGCAGGAAGCAACATGAGGTCAGTCACACTGGCTCAGAGCATGGACTCATCCCAGGCACTTTCATCCTGGCAATAACCAAGACTTTCAGAAACTACTCTCATCATCCAGAAAACATAATGGGCACAGCCAAGATCTGCCTCAATAAATGTTTTCATTTTGCTTGTTCTCAATGCTCAGGAACTCTGCTCTGATGACGCTCATTAGTGCTCTGAGGTGGGATACGGGAACAGTGACTATCCAGTCTGCTGCACAAGGGACAAAGGAAATGTGAATACAGCATGATTTCATTGCACTGCTTCCCCTAAACACCCCCCCTTATCCAAATTCTGAACAAGGACAGTCAAAAGGACAAAGAAAGCATTAAAAGAAAGGAATAATGATGTGGAAGGTACTCTCAGCACTTGATGAAGACAAGGCACCATCACTTGTGCTCCCATATTTCATTTGGCTGCAATTCCAAAACAATACTATTTAAATAGCAAAGGCTCACAAGATGTCAATTAAAATGAGACAAAAACACCACATAAAAAGATGCTCCGTTTAGCAAAGGTACCAAAAGGAGATTTGGTATAAATCAGTCACAGCAAAGGCATGCAGTTTCCACAGATAAAGTATTTCAATACTGGTACAGGAGACCAAATCTGACTACCTGAAACCCAACAGGGAAAATTATTTCCACGCAGTAGTATCAGCCCACTAAATACATCCTACTGCCTATTTGTAGGAGACTGAATTAACCACTCACAGTGATAAAAACATCACTGGACACCACTATAAAAAAAGAAGTCTGTCTGGGGGCAGAAGTGAATGGTTCCAGCAGCCATTCACTGCTGGGCAGCAGATTTGGCAACTGTGTGTGAAAAGGTTCTGGTTAAAAAGGCAGGATTAGCTTATTTTCCTTGTTCCTTGCATTATTTCTTGAGGACTTAATTTCCCCATTTTTTTTCATTCCTTTTTTCCCTTAGAATATAACTTACCTGTTCTCTGCTGTCTCTGTAGTGCATTTAATTTTCCCTCCTGCCATTTTTCCCTTCATCCATTATTTTATGAATTGTTTCCTTCTTTTTGCACCTCTTGATAAGCTACTGTTACCTGCTGACAACAGGGGCATTTCCTGCTCTCAAGCACAGCCTCCTCGTGTTTCCTCTCCTCCCACAGACTCCTGTGACACATGGACACCTTATGCCTTCCTCAGCTGAACCTGCAGGGAGCTATACAACCTGCAGAGCACATCAGAGCATCCAGGATGCAAGAACAGATGGCCTAAAGAAATACCTGATATCTGCCCAGTTGTTCCCTGCTGAGACAAAATCAGTGCTGGACTCTAATATAACTCCTTCTGCTCCAGAAACAAGATCACAGAGTGCCCTGACAGATGGCAAAAGCAAAACTGCTGTCTCCATTCCTATCCAGCTGTGGGAAGGAAAGAGTGCCTGTCGGTGATCCTCTCTCTGAGCTTTGCTCACCATTTCCTCACCAGAGGAAAACAAAATGCCTACAACAGACGGTGGGGCGCCTTGCCCACCTGAATCCCACTGCCAAAAGCTCACCTCTAGAGACGTGCCTCCCCCACAGCCCCACACAGACACACCCTGGAGACCCTTTCACAAGGCAACCAGTGACTCCTCACACCTGTGACATGCTCTGTTGTGCCCTGCCATTAACCATGTCCACTCCCTCACAATATGGCTTTTGCTGTATTTTTCATGAGGTTCTCACTCTCACTTGGATCGTTCAAGGAAACCAAACTGTGTCCGCTGCTGTGGATGAGAACCCTCACCTCCCAAATCTCACCCCACACTATGCTCACAGCCACGAATTGCCTGTTTCTTCCATTCTCCTGTCCTGTGAGGGCCTCCCGAGCTCCTGCACATCTGAACTGGCACAGAGCAGTTCTCCCCGACACGTGCGACACCTTCCTAGCCTAGTGCGAGCTGTGTCCCGGCCCACGGCAGGAACTGTGATCTTTTAAGGTCCCTTCCAGCCCAAACCATTTTGTGGTTCTGTGACTGCACTGGGAAGGCGACTGGGGAGCAGAGGCCCCTACACGTGTTTGTTTCAGGGACCTCGGAGCCAGCTCCAGCGCAAACCCTGCTGGTGATCCTGAGCCGCTCAGCTGGGCAGGCGAGGGAGGGATGCGGGACCTGGAACACGAGGGGCACCGAGCCATCTGGCCATTTGGACCAAACGTGACACCTCGATCGCGCCGGGCCCCCTCACCTTTCCCGCCAGCCCCCGCCACGCTCCCGCCGTCGTCGCTGTCGTCGCTGCCACCAGAGCCCTCCTCGGCCGGCTCCAGCCTCCCGAGCCGCTGCTCTGCGGCCGCTTCTTCCTCGCTCTCCGTGGCGGCGGCGCCTGGTCCCCGTCCCCGCCCTCGTCCCGGCCCCATCGCCCCCGGGACCCGGCCCCGCGCTCCCGGAACCGCCCGCGCGCCACCGGCGGAACCGGAAACGGGGCACGCGCAGGCGGTCACGTGGGAGAGCGGCGTTTATTTATTTTCTTTTTTTTTTTTTAGCAAAAAATCGTACAGAAAGGCACTGGCGATACCCAGCTAAGTAGTCAATAAGTGTTTTAAGTGCAAGATCTGGACCTCTCTGCGCTGCTAGACTGAGTCGTCCTGATGCTGGAGTTACCGCAGCCTAAAGTTTCTGATACGAGCACTAAGTGTATGAAGCGAGGGTTTGCCATTGCCTCCCACTGGGTCAGCTGCAGCTGCGGGAAGTGACCAGCAGGCTGAAAGGAGATGTGATTACACACATCTGCTCTAGGAAAGGTACAGCCAGCAGACCAAGGGATGTCAGCATCTCTGTAGACTCGACACCTGTGAGAGCGCACTTGGAATGTTGCATCCTATTTTCTGTTCAAAAGGAAACCGGAGGAACTGGGGAGGGTGCGGCAGAGAATTCGCAGCGCAGACAGAGGCATCGTCCTCGGCTTCTTCGGGACGGGGCCAGCCGCGGGGCGCGGCGGGCGGCGAGAGGCTGTCGGCCAGGGCACGGAGCTGCTCGGCCAGCCGCCCGAGGTCCCGGCCCGCGGGCGGGGCGGCGGCGCGGGGCTGCCGGGAGCGCAAGTGGGCCGCCTCCTCCTCCCTGCGGCGGACACGGGGTAAGGCTCAGCCTGGGGGCCCCGGCTGAGCGGCAGGTGCAGGTGATGCAGCCCCCGCCCCAGCCCGGGACCCCGCTCACCTGAGGCAGCGGCAGGTGCAGGTGATGCAGCCGCCGTCCCGCCGCGCCCACACTCGCAGCCAGCTCCAGGCGCGGTCCTTGCGCAGCACTCGCAGCACGGCGGTCCCCGCTGCGGGCCCGGGCCCGGACCCCAGCGCTGCGGGGAAGGGACTGCGTGAGCCGGAAGCAGGGCACGGCCCCAGGCTGCCTGGATAGCCCGAAGGCTGCCCCGATGGGCTCTGCTGCCGGTCACTAGTCTGGCCCCAGCGGGACAGAAGCCACCCAGAGCAGAGTCAGGTCCGTAGCAGTCCTGCCCTCCCAAAGAGATTGGGGCTCAAGTGGGTTTGTCCCTCTTCTGTATACCGTGGCAAAGCACGATGCCCACGCCCACCTTGGAAACTACTTATACACAGTGTATGGGGTATGTAACCACTTCCCTGCCTCATCTTTTTTGGAGCAGGGAGTCACAACAGGGAGGGCTCAATTTTCTTTTTCGCTGCTGTCCTGGGTAGCCACGTTTCAGGCATAACCAGACCATGGAAGCAGGGGGACAGCACGCACGTTCCCGGGCCTGACACTCACCCACGGCCCTGTGCTGGGCAGCTGCCAGGTCAGCATCCTCAGGGTGCAGGAGGCTGTACCACGACTGACCGACCAGCTCCTCCCTGTGGTAGCCGAGGTGGTAGGTGACACTGGGGAAGACAAGGGGAGTGGGGACTGAGCGCTGTACAGAGCCTGCACAGTGTCAGCAAGGAGCAGCTGCTGCGTGATGGAGAATGAAACAACAGAGGTACAGAAATAAGTTGTAAATGAGGGAAGAGCTTTGGGAGGTGTTTATGAGAGTCTCAGTGCTCATGCAGTGTCTAGCCTGCATCCCATGCATAGGCTTGGGGAAGGGAGGTGATTCTTGCTGCCTGAGATGTACAGCTGGGGCTGTGGTGCAAGCAGGCACCCCTCACCTCTCCGTGACATCAATAAACGTCATGTCCAGAAGATGCATGCTCTGGAATATGTCATCCTGGGAAGCAGCTTCGCCATCTGTGGGTGACTGCACAACGGGTGTGCAGAGGGCCAGGAAGGCTGTGGTGGAAGGGGAGGGTGGCCAGCGCAGAGCCACAAAGCGCCCGCACACTGCCACGACCCGATTCCCCCCGTGCTGCAGCCGGAAGGCCTTGGACGTGCGCATCTCGCTGACAAAAGTAACTTCTGCAGGAAAATACACTGTTCAGAGTGGCTCAGGAGCTGGCCCTGGCTCTCTAATCACAGCCAAGGGGCAGAGCACGGTAGCAAGATTCATGCGATGCCAACTGAGGCCTCCCTTACCCCTGCCAGGCTCCTCCCGGGCAAGGAGGAGCTTCTTGTGCACATCCTCTCCCACTCGCCCAACCAGGATGTCAAAGACCGTGTCCCCCTGGGCGAGCAGCTCCACCTGACAAAGAGGGGGCTGCCCTCAGAGACTGTGTCTGTCTCAGTGGACCCTGGCTGGCATCGTGGGTGCACAGCCTGCTGGAACCACAGCCCAGCGTCTGCTGGGGCAGCGTGCTGTGCATGCAAATAAAGGCACCGGGATGGGTATGGTGACAGTGACTGCAAATGCCCAGTGAGCAGGCCTTACCACGGAGAGGCCCAGGACCTGAGTCACGTTCTCTGAGATGTAGACCAGCTTGCTGTCTGCTGAGAGCACAAGCAGAAACCCCGGGAGCAGGGAGAGTAGTTCTGTGCCGAGGGCCGGTCCTGCAGGAGGAGCCAAGCCTGCAGGGGGTGAGGGTGAAGCTTGGATGAGGCTGGGGCAGTGCCCCACGGAGAGCCAAGCGGGTGTGGCGTACAGCAGTGCTGCGGTACCTGGAGGGAACAGCTGAGCCCCCCGCAGCCGGAGGCACACCAGGGCCATGGTGTGGAGGTAGGAGAGTCGCTCCTTCTCCTGTGCAGAGATGGGCAGCAGGGAGCGCAGTGCCTGCAGCTCCGCATTGATCTGGTCTCGGCGAGCCTTGGAGGCACTCTTGGTTGACCTGCAAAGCCAGCCACCTGGGATATGTGTCCAGGGAGGGAAAGGGACGGCATTCCCTGCCTGTAACTGTGGGAAAAATTCCGAGCTCGGGGGATATGGAGTGGAGATACTCAGCACCCGTGCCAGCTGCTGCGTCTAGGAGAGCAAACCTTGTGGGCACAGGCAGAGGGGCTCAAGCCTAACCCAGGGCGCACGCTGCTGGTACGGCTGATGCCTCTCCTGCTGGGTACCAGGTTGGACAGTGATTTGTGCTTTGGTGGGGAGCCCATGTGACAACCTCCCCACAAACCCTCACCAGGATGGAAACTGCATCCAGTGCTGAACTGTGCACCCCAGCCCAGTACAGCATGCCTTTCCTCCTAAACCGCCTAAAATACCTCTGCCCCTCCAAATTCCTGCACCTCCTCCCCATGCACCGGCTGATGGTCCCGCTGTCCCAGGCTGGTGCCAGCACCTTGCAAGGGCCATCAGACCCTACACCTAATCCCGGGGTTCTGGGAGGCCATCGCAGCCCTGAGCGAGAGCAGGAGGCGGGAGGGAGCTCACCTGAACGGCCTGGAGGCACTGGGTGCCTGCTTGGCCCTCGTGGGCAGGCAGCTCATCTCTGCCTGCAGTGGCCGGTGGCAGTGGCTGCAGAAGATGGTCATGCTGCCGGGGCTGGGATGGCCTGAAGCTGGCAGGGAACCGCTGCCTCCTTCGCCTCTGGCTGTGGCTGAACCTGCTGACCCTGCTGCTCCTGGCCTCCTTTTGTACCCTCCTGGGGTGCAGAGGCCAAGCCACTCACTGAGAGAGTTACCTCTTGTGACGCAATTCCAAACAGCTCAGGGCTATTTTTAGAAGGCAGGCTGCTAAAAATAGCCCTTGCAGCCAGCTGAAATTTGAGAGGGGAAGTAATAAAAGGAAGCCAGGGTCTTTAAAGCAAACCTGCCGCTCAGGAGGGGGCAGTGACAAAGGCAGCAAGATATCTCCCTGTGGGGCACACATCTGCCCAGCTCCTGCCAGCCCTGCAGAACATCCTGTGTCTAGTCTGCCATACCGGGAGATGCTCTCCAGCATTACTGATGATTGAGCTGGGTGCTGGGAGAAAGAGCTGATAAGCCAAGAAAATACATCGGAGACACCTGGACCAAGGTGGTGAGCAGTGTCCCATGCCCAGGCCTGCAGTAGGTTCCTGGCAGAGGCAGGTTAGAGCCACAGCACCCCTGAGCCAAAGAGAACCCTTGAAGAGAAGTGGGGTGTCAGTGACCCCTCTCCCTGATGAGCCCCTTCTTTTCTTCCCAGAGAAGACTTCTCCCTGATAAAGGTTTGCTTGCCTAGAGGCAGCTCTGGCATGGGGTGCTGAGCCTTTCTGGGGCCTGTTGTCTCTCTTTGATGCCTCAGAGATTGTGATTCCTCCCAGTGACAGCCATTCATGGACAGGATTGAGGAGCCTCTGTGCTCAGCACCACATAACCCAGTGTGGGGACTCTGGGTGCTCAAGAGGCATTTCCTAGTGTCTGGCACCCTGCAAGAGAGCAAGCTTGGTGCTTCAGTGCATGGCCAAAAAACTCCACCATTTATTTCACAGCTTGTGAGATTGCCTGTGGCTGAGGCAGCTGATAGAGGAAGGGAGCTGGAGCTGCTGGACAACACAGGGTAGACATTCACCTTAGTCCTCTTGGGTAACCTGCAGGTGCCAAGGACCACAAAGGATGAGCCCAGGCTGGGGCTGCTCCCCCTCAGCCAGATGTGCTGTCACAGCACACCCTGTGTCCCTCCAGGTCAATGATGCTCATCACCTATCATGGTGAGGTGCTGCCAGCATGTGAAGAACAAGCTCTTGTCGCAATTGTGGGGCCTTCTGTTCTCTTGCCATGGGGTTTTCACTGCTCTCACACCACTCCAGACTGCTCCACTGTGTTTGCATTGGCCACCTCTCCTGCAGGCTAAGGAGCCCAGGCACCTCTGCAACCTTGTGCTGCAGGATGAGCACTTGACCCTGGCCCTATGCCAGCCCTCAGGGCAGGGGAGACAGCCTGGGCCCTCTGCCACACAGGTTCCTGGCATGCAGCCACCACCATCTCGGCTGCCCCTGTGACTTTACATCCCAGGAAACACCCTGAGTGCTTCCCTAGCTTTCTCTGCACTAGCCCCATTGCAGTTGCCGCTGGAACTCCTCTTCACATCAGACGTTGGTGGGAAAGGGCTTGAGCACAGCCCTCTGTGCCACCCAGGAAGGCTGTCCCAGGCATCCCTCCACCTCCAGCCCTGAAGCAGGAAGCTACAGAGCATCTACCTACCTGAGGGAGCACAGCCCAGGAGACACACACCATTTTCCTTCTGCCCTCTTGCAGGATAGCACAACTCTGGGCAGAAGGCAAGTACCCCATGCCAGTGGTGCTGGGGGTGCCCAGCTTCCCTTCCCCGTCCCAGGCAGGGCTGTGGCTCACATCAGCCACTGCAAGCTGCTGCCACAAACCACTAGTGGCCTGCAGCTTCAGGGAAAAGCACCTGGTTCAGTCACTCCCCTCTTGCACCTCTTCTCCCCCAGTTCATCTGCTAGGACACACAGAAACCATGTCTGCCTCACCATTTATAAAACTTCCCCCAGTTGCTGCTTTACAATAGGAGCTGGGCAGTGTCCAGCTGGGCCCAGGCCCCCACACTGGGCTCAGCTTGGAGCTGGGGCCTGCCATTTAGTGCCAGGAAGCTGTCAGTGCTGGCAGGAGCAGGTGTAGAGGTTCCTGCTCTCTTGAGGCAATGCAGGAACAGTTCAGGTTGACCCTGACATCAACCCCAGGGCCGTGGCTGGTGGTAAGAGTTGATTCAGGCCCTTGGAAAGTTGCTGGACACTGGACAACACAGCTGCAGTTCCACAGGCAAAGGGAAGGAAGCTCTAGAGCCACCAGCAAGGAGAGGGGTCACAGCTGTGCTGCTGGGGCCAGACAGTTTTTCCCCCAGTGGCCAGCTCTGCCTGTCCACTTGTGCTGCCCAAAGCATGACAAGGGCAGAGGGAGGCCTAGCTAGGGCAAGACAAACCGAGCTCACACATTCCTTGCTTGAAAGGGCTAAAAATTCATGCAGGCAGTGGAGCAAGAGGTCAGTATGTGGAGGGGTGAGGGCAGGGTGGTAGATGGACGAGTTGTCTTCAGCCCTGGTTGGAGACAATGGGCCGGCTGATGGTGCTGTTCGTTGTCATGGCTGAGAGCTCCCATCTGTAACACACCAAGAGGACACACTGAGAGAAAGCACAAACACAGTGCCCAGGGCTGGAGCAGCTTTGCTTCATGTCAGCCTCAGCTATAGTCTCCAGCCCAGCCCACCTCAAAGGTGCACAGTGCCAAGGGCCCTGGGCAGCCCTCAGCCAGGGCTGGAGCACCTCAAGGTCAGGGAGCACCCACAGAGTGACCTCCCAGCAAGGCACACCATACCTGATGTCGTGGGGAAGGCAGGACTGGTCCAGGCTGTACTGAATCACTGCTAGCTTACACAGTGTCTTCAGACTGGGGCCTGTGAAAAGAAAGCAGGTAAGCTACAGCAGGCCTTGACTGGACACCATGGAGGCTCCAGCATCATGCAATCAGTGCCACAGGAAACAGGGCAGAGCCTTGTCTGAGGGACAAAGCAGAGTGCACACCAGGGACAGGCCGGGGTGGTTTCTGTGCTCCCACAAGAGGTCTGCATGCAGGAGTGCACAGAGCTGGGCTGCACCTCTGGCTGCTCTGTGTTAAGCCAAGCACACTAGTCAGACACAGCTGTCTGGCTCCAGGACATGGCACCTGGAGCCACAGAGGGCACAGCTGGGTGCTTCACAGCAGGGCCTGCTCACAGGGCATCTTATGGCAAGAGGTACAGGCTGGGCAGGAAGTGCTCACGTACTGAAGTCGAGGATGTAGAGATCTGAGTGATCCATCAGGTCGAATTCATCACCCATTCCCTCCTCTGGAGATGGGCTGCAGAAACCAAGCACAGTGTCAGACAGTGCCAAAATTCTTACACACCAACTCAGCAAGGGCTGAACAAGTCCAGGAATGTTCCTGGCCTCCCTGTTCCATGCAGGGGCCCTGTGATCCCTCCTGCCACTCTGATGCCCCAAGCAGCACTCAAAGTCATCACTGTCCCAGCTCCTTGCAGAGTAGGCAGAGATGCACAGAGCTGGGGAGCAGAAACCCACACTGTTTCCTCTGCAGGGCATGGGGGATCTGCCTCTTCTTCATGGATGACCATGATGATTCCAGTCATGAACCTCCCCCTCACCTCACCTGTCCATCACACCTGTTCTCATGTAGCTAAGATCTACTGCAATTATTTCAGCTTGGCCACTGAGATGCCACTGAGATACACTGAGAGGAGTGTAGAGAAAGCAGCTAGAAAACATCTGCACAGCAGGGCACACACATTCCTCAGTCTGACTCAGGAGTCACTTTGGACTCCAGCCACATCTGGAGTGAGTGGCTGTGCCAAAATGGGGATGGCATTTCAGAAGACTGTAACTGAGCACTAGAGCAGTGCAGCAGTCATTTTACACCAATTCTGATTTGCTGATAGTCCCATTTGATGTTGATGCTGGAATGCTAATGAGGAATTACAACACCAGACATTTCTAGGGAACAGACAGCCTCACCTATGGTTTCCTGCCACTGTGGTCTTGGGGGAACAACCAAAGCACTTGAGAGACTGGATACTACATCTCCTTGCACAGAGAGATCAGCCTATGCTAAAACAGGGGAAAACACTCCCATGGCTTATTGTTGTTTGGAGAATTTGAAAGAAAGGAAAAGCGTTTTAAGTCCTGCTTTGGTCTATGACAAACCAACTTAGTGTGCCCTCACTTCTTAGCTGGGACCTCATGCAGTGACTTCTCACCCCAGTGTCACTTGTTTCCCCACCTAGGAGCCACTAAACTTCACACCTCATGGGACATGAGGAAGTACCTGCCCCCTTAGGTCCCCACAACCCCAGGCCAAACTGCAGAGCACAGCTCACTGCTGGCAGAGCAGACCTGTTGCTGATGGGGCCCATCTGCCCGGATACAGGCAAGAGCCCCTTTAACTCCACCTTGTGTGCTTACCACACCACAATCTAATCTCACATCCACGTCACAGGAAACCCTAGACCATCCCTTATCTATCAAAGGAAAGCCAGCAGGCACCACATCTGTGGTTTTAATCACCCAAAGGCAAGTAGCAGCATAAGCCTGGAGTTCAAGACCAGGCAACCCCCTGCAATTCCCAGGCAGAAGGGTGCAGGGCACAGCTTTGCCAAGCAGAGCCCAGCAAAACTGCTCATTCCAGATGCAAAACAACTCACCCTGCACTCAGTGACAGCGCCTATTCTCTCACCAGAGCCAGGTTTTCTAAGCCTTGTCACGGAAGACAGTCTCAAGCCAAATCTGGATCAGCATCTCTTCAGATAAACTGTTTTATAGCATTCCTTCTCCCCTGCCTTCTTCCTTGTGGATGGTATCTGCACACTGAATTGCTGGTGGGCTTGGGAGGAAAGCAGACCAGGGCCACAGCTGTGACACAGCTAATGGGAACACCAAATTTCCTGGTCCCTTAAACGGGACACAAGTGATGGATTGCTCCTGGCCACAGTGAGGGATGACAGCTGGGGCAAAAAGACCAAGCCCTGGGTAGGACTACCAAAGAAAAAGCTTTTGGATGCCATAGGAGCAAGCAGCCTGCATAAGTGCCTCTTCAGCAGTCTATAGGATGTGTGAATCCTGGAAGGGCAGACAGGATGCAAAGGGGTTTTGCCTACCCATCCCCCAGTGCTGCTCCCTAGAAAGCTGAGCCTCCTGGCTCATCCTCTGAGAATCCCTGCTGGACAGCCCGTGCTGTGCGACCCCTCCCCCTTCCCAGCCAGGGGAGCACAGGTCAGGAGGCAGACCACTGGGAGTTCTCCATTACAATGACTTCCTGGAAAACTTCTTATCTCGCCAGGCAGCTCCAGAATACACCTGATAACTGCTACAGGAAGCGAGCACAGCCCACCCCCCACCTCCCACTTCCCCAGCTCACAAGACCCTCCCTCCAGTTCAAGCAGGCTGCATTCCTGGCTGCCAGCAGCTCTTCGGAGCCCACACTACTGCTGATGAATGTGCCTCTGTTGGGGTTGAGCCTGACTTAAGAAACAAGCTGAGTTCTGAAGTGGTCCAGTGGAGAAGACAAGGCACTGCTGCATTGCTAGGAAAGGGCGGACCAAACTCAAAAAAGCTGGTGTCAAATTTGTTGTGGTTTGCTAGCATTTCCCAGGAGTGCCAAGGCTTAACATCAGAGTTCAGCTGCTACTGTAACACAAATCTACACACAGCACAGCATCTGGACCACCCAAAACCCCCATAAAGCCTTCTGCTGCACTGAGCAGCACACAGTATCTTTTGAGGAGACTGGATAAACTCAGCACCTCTGCATACCTCACCTGCACTGAGCACTCCCTCACAGTCACACGGACATCCTACAGCTAAGCACACGCTCCTTGAACCCCTGGAACCTGAAGGCCCTTCACTCCATCACACACTGGTATGGTCAGGACATCAGCAGAACGTGTCCTGCTTGGACAGCCAAGCTGGCTTGAGAAGCATCCCCAAAAAGCCACTGTCAAGATCCCAGAGAGAGCCATAAAGCTTTCCAAACCATGTGGAGAGCTGAAAGCATTTAAGATGTCTCTGCAAGGTAGATACTGGAAAGCAGGACTGTGCTCCAGAGCTGCAATTTGTCACTCCAGACAGCATAGAGTGTGTCCTGGTGATAGGCTACTTCCTTTCTTTTAGCAGCTGTTAAGGCTCTTGGCCACATCCAGCTGCCCTGCACCCTGACAGTATCACTTCCAGTGTTTGGCAGCTAAATCCATAACACCAGGTCCCTGATGTGAATGGAAATGTTGCTAAGGAACACTGGCACAGAAGGCAACATTGTCTTGTCATGTGTGTAGGCTCCTCAAACAGCTCCCAGCTGAGTGACATCCCACTGCAGCTTGGCAGCAGAACCCACACTTGCCAACAGAAGAAAGAAGCTCTGGTGGGAGAAGCAGGGAAGCATGCAGGTGAAGATAAGTCAGTCTGAGGTCTGTTCTGGCACAGCAAACTGAGATACATGTCCTTCTGACAGCAGGATCTCCTCTCTTATCCCCATGACCTCTTCACCAGAAAGCTTGAGCACTGCACAGCCCCTCCTGAGCAGCCTGTTAGACCCTTCTGTCTCTACATGTACAAGATGGCTTGTCACCAGATGCTTTACAGCTTACATGACACCTTCAGTTTCTTCCATGGCCTTTTTCCAGGGGAGCCCTGATGTACATGACTATTAACACTTGTCAGATAGATTGACACTTGCCATGTGCCTCTGAAGTCCATCAGATACAGCATGGGTCAGAGCAGGAAGACACACTGTGCTGAAGGGAGTGTCAAAGCCTCTCCAGGAGCCACTTCACATAACTCACCTGGTACCTCCAAAGAGGATGATTTTGTCCCCCACTCTGCAGCAGCACTGCCGGCGGCGAGGACATGGCCCTTTTCCCTTGGGTTCAATCTTCCTCCAAGAAAGAGAAACTAATGGGAGGAAAAGAGTGTACCAGCTTGCCACAAGAGCCTGGCCAACACCAGCTATAAGCAGGTTATGAATTGAAACAGATCACAGGAAAAGCAGAGGCCCACTCCCCAGACACCAACTAGCCAATATCCATCCTCCCCCTTGACCTCCTCACTAATGGCTGAATGATGCACCTCTATGAGGTTGTTACTGAAGTGCCACTTGGATGCCATTCACAGTCCTGGAGCTCTGCCTGCTGAGACAGGATTTACAGGTCATATCATAGAATGGTTTGGATTGGAAGAGACCTTAAAGACCATATTTTTCTAGCCCTCTCCCATGGGCAGGGACATCTTGCACTAAACCAGGTTGCTCAGGGCCGCATCAAGACCTTTCACTTGCGAAGTGAAAAGGTGCTCTGCCTGAGCACCAGAAACCACAGACTGCCATGGCAGTGGGTCTGACATCAGAGGGAGCTGTACTGGGCAGAGCCGCAGGAGCAGACAGGCAGCCTCCCTTCCCCAGAACCTGCCTCGGTCGGGATTTGGAGGAGGAAGACCCAGGAACCAGCTCCATCTGCTGGCAGGCTTCGATCGCAGAGCACCCTGGCAGAGCTGCATCAGCTGCTGGGACAGCTCGGCTGCGGGAGGAGGGCATAGGGAACTGAACCAGGTGGAGACAGCAGCCTTTGTTCTTGCTGCTCTCTGTGGCAAGGATGCTTGGGGGCGCCAATGCACAGGACTGAAACCTGTAGGAGCTCTCACACCAGCTCACAATCAGCTTGGAGAGCAGCAGGTTGGCTGCTCTCGGGTAACTTTACTCTGCAAACCAATTAGCAAACAAAATGAGTCTAGAGAATGAAATGTGCCTGAGGACTGAGGACCCAGAACCAGCTCACAGCTGACTGATATTCAGGGTACCAGATGAAGAACCACCCCTTCTGCCACACAGTTTAAGCTGGTACCAAGAGATGGTGATTCTGCAGCTCAAGTTGAATGGTTCCCCCACTACAGTCTCCCCCTTCCCTAACCCTATTGCTTCCTTATATTTTCTCTTCTGTCCGTACTTTTGCATATTTAAGAACAAGACAAAGTTTTTCCAATGAAATATGTCTTTCAGTAATACCTCATTTTCCACTTTCTAACCAAGATTTGGAAACATCCCAAGGAGGAACAGGCATGGTAGCAAGTTGGCAAGAGCCATTCCTCCTCCCAAGCAGTACTCCTTGGACACTATGTTCCCCTGAGCACTCACATGCCTGAGGGCCCAGAGCACTATCACTGCAGCAAGTTAAAAGGATAAATACCTGGATTGAATTTCCAGAGGTCATGGAAGTGTCTGTTCAGACGTGCATTGTAGCCACCAAATACATATAGTTCCCCGTTGTAGCTGACTGTAGGGAGTAAGCACAGATGTCAGAGGGCCACCCAGCAGGTCCTTGCAGGTCCAACATCAAACACAAAGCAGTGTGGTATTGGCTGTCCACCTCTCCTTATATCACCCTTCATGTGCAGTGTGGTGTGCAAGGCTTTTTGGTGGGCAGCAGCTTTCCACAGAAACTGGGCTTTGTGCACCCCTTGCTAACCCACAGCCTCACCCACAGCAGAGCAGACACCCCTTCAGAGGCAGGCAGGAATTTCCTTCCACCATCCTCCACCCTCAGCAGACCCACACTCACAGGCTGAATGGCTCCGCCGGCCCTCCGGGAGCACGGGAGTGGCAGGGGAGTCCAGCCACGAGTTGGTTTCTGTGTCAAACACTTTAATGCGGTTACAGTAGATCTCGTTGTTGGAATGAAATGGCCCAAAACGATCAGCTCTGCCACCAAACACGTACATCTTTGTTCCAATGATGGTAGCTGAATGGAAGTCTCTCCAGCGAGCTGGAGTACCCTGAAGGACAGAGTAAAAAACAAAGACAAAAGAAAGAGTGCAGATTACCCAGGGAAATAACACATCTTGATGGGGAAGTTGGATGGCTGCCTTCTGCTGAAGAACTTCCCATCCTGCAGATCACAGCCACATCAGCCAGAAGCTGTTAGACAAGTGTGGGCAACTACCCCAGAGAATAGCAGATGCAAAACTTCCTCCACAAACCAGAGTGAAAAACAGACACTGACCTTGGCAGAGATTAAGGTCCACATCATGTTTGTGGTGTCCAATTTATGGATATCATTTGAAAAGCAGTCAGCCTGGAAGACAGACAAGCAGCTTGGTCACAAAGGAACTGAGAAGCCTGGTCACATCCAGCCCCAGAAAGGATGCTGCCCTACAGACCTGGAGCATCCCTTTGGAGTCAGTCAGTACTTCCTAATAGACAAGGTGCTTGCTCAGGCATCACTTATCACTTAACAAGAGGAAACCATTTCTTCCCAAAGGTGTTCTGTTTCTTCTTGCAGCTTTCCCACTTATTCAGTGCTCAGTTCCTCCCCCAAGGGCTGTCCTGAACACAATACATTCATGGCAGGAGCCTGCATCCTTGCCATGTAGCAGCAGAAAAGAGAGGCATTAGCAGGTCAAACTGGCTCTGCTAAGGCCGCCTAATGAGATGCAGAAGCTAAGATTACTTCTGGGAAGCTGAACATCCAGGAGAAAATGCACTCCAGGTTCTGAAGTCCCACAAAACCCATCTGCAGCTGGCTGCCTGAAAGAGATTTCATTCACACAAACAGTGTGGACTCCTGCTCTTCCAGGCAAGGTAGAGAACAGCAAGACAGCCAGAGGTTTATTTGGCCTTGGTTAAAAACAAGACACATCTGAACCCCTCCTGTTGCTGTAATCAATATAATGGATTTGGCCTGCTATCATCCTCAAAAAAGAGAGAATAACCCAGAGAATTCTGCAACAGAGCCCCAGGTTTCTTCCAAACAAACAGATGTGACTTTGCACATCTTTTCTGGAACCTGGTGATAGGCTGAAATTATATTTACCCACTTCTTAAGATCAGATCATAAGGATTTGCTAAAAAGAGCATTAGGCACACTGACAGCTATTGCAGGATGAACTTTGGCTCAAGGTATTCTTAATGGGAAGGCAACCAAGTGTTTGCTGAAAGGTATCAACAGGATATCAGAGCAGATAGTGACTACAGGGAACATACACCAGACTAGGAGAAAACATCGCAGCAAAACTGCAGAAAGTGATTTTTCTGGCTCATTTCTGAGCCAAATTAAAATAAATGTAAATCAATATATACTTATTTAAAAATGTTGTGTATTTATGTATCTACATTTGGCTGAGAAATGAGCCAGAAAAAAATAAAAAAATATTTATATTTTTACCTCTTTGTGGTAAATACGTTTTGTGAAAGTTAAAAAAAATTCAACAGTTTTGTGGACTTGGTTTTCCAACCATCTTCTCCTCAAAACACTTAGCATAACCTGGGTACTAATGCCATAACTTTGCTAAGTTACAAAACGACAGTGATTAGGAATATAAATATGCCCCCGTGTCCTGCCTCTATCAGTGTCCTGGGTATCAACACCCTCTTTCCCAAGGGCTCACCAATTAACAGTTACAGAGACTACTCACCAGCTGTTCATAGCCTCCAAAGATAAACATGCTCTTTGCCAGGACACAAGCTGAGTGTCCATCTCTTGCCCCTGGGACCATTCCAGACACCTTTGGTGTGAACCACTTGTGCGTGTCTGAAACAAAACAAGAGGCAATGCTGAGAAAACACAGTAGGAGTTGGGGTGGGATAGTTCTATTACTACTGTTCTTAATTTCTAAGGCAAAAATCATTCCCGCTTTCTCACACAGCACCTGCTCTGCCAGAGAGGCTGCAAGCTTACTTGGACAAGGCTACCTGCCAGAGCCCCCATAAAGGGACACAGTGACAAAAGTCTCAGCCTCTGGGCATGGCAACCAACTGCCAGACCTGCAAAGATTTTTAAGTGTGAGTAGTACAGCACGGCTTAAACAATGTTACTTTTACCAAATCTCTTGCAAAGTGTACTTATGAGTTACTTATCAACCCTGCATTCACACTTTCTATTACAATGAAGCAATAATGCTAAGTGGCTCGACTGACCTCCTCATGGCATGGAGATGCCCAGTAACTGAGCTCAGTGACTGAGGAGAAACAGCTCTCAAACCCAGACAAAAAGCACTTAATCACAAGCTCTCCATGCTAGCTGTTTTGCATATACCCAACTCTGCAGTGCAGCTCTCCCCATCTTATCTGCTCCACTTGTTACATTCTCATCCCCTCTTCCCCACTTTCCACCCTTCACAATGCTCCCTGTGAGCCTGCACCAGACAGATTCAGCCCCTTAGCCTGCACACTCCAGGGGCTGGCTTGATTTAGAAGATGACTTAAAATCCAGCCAGAGCTGTTCTCCATGCCAGGGCAACACAGAGCCAAGCCAGCAACTCACTGCCAAGCGCAAACAGGCACCTGCCCCGAGAGCTCAGAGAGGCACAGATAAGCCTCAAGGCTGCAGGAGACATTCCCCCCACCCTGCCTAACAGCTCTTGGCTGTCAAAAACAGTGCTTATTTCAGAGTCATAACACTGGAGCCAAAGCATGAGGATGGCTTCTCTGAACTTGGCTGCAGACACAACTGCCCACCTATGCTCCATCTGGCACCACACAAAGGGTCTTGCAAGGTCAGCAGAATCCCTGGGGAGCCTCCAGTGGGACAGCTCAGGGCTATCAAGTTCCTTTTCTTCCTGGGGCTGCTTCCAAACTCAGTCACACCGTATCAGCAACAGCTCACCCAAGAGCAACATGTTAAATTAGAGATGAAAAAGACCTCAATTTGTGATGTGCTCCACACCACCGGGACAAAACTACACTCAGACAGGGCTTTACTTAGCCTGATGTGACTCCTATAGTGGAACTTACACTACAGACGTGGGACTGTGCTGCCAGCCTTACTTTCCAGGAATGGCAGGTCTGTACGTACAGACAGCTGCAGAGGGTTTGGAGCAGGACTTGCTGTTAATTTTCACTTAATGCTAAAGCACTGGAGCTGCCAGGGAGACTAGGCAGCTCCCACTACACAGCCTCTGTGTAGGCAGAGGTTTACTGGTGGCTTTTCAGCTGCATGTGTCAGGGGAAGGAAGGGGGAAACCCTGTGCCACAAGCTGCAAGATATTTCCTGGTAAAGAACAGACCCCTTGACCAAGCACCAGAGCAAGCAGTTTCCTTGCAAGTCCAGCAAGACAGTTTCTGGCCAGTATTTAGATGGACTTGCCTCCAGAATCCAGATATACTCCTTTTCTTTCCTGACACTTGTGTCCATGCAGTTCCTGATGGTGCCTTTTCTCCAGAGGTGCTCCAGCAGTGCTATGGAGAAGCCAACCAAAAGGCTCAAGGAGTTTATTTTTTCAGGTTTATCTAACTTGATTCATGTTTTCCCTGATTTTGGCATCCTGTCCCAGACTACTCCTGTGCTTTATTCCTCACTCTCCTTCATGCCTTCAGAAAGAAGGACCACACTGGAGAAGAGCCACAATCCTCAAGAGCCCTGACCCTTCTTGCTTTAACCTTCAGCCACAATTAAGAAATACTACATCACACAGAGAGAACACTTCAGTTGTAGTTACTCTCCGAGAGAGCGTGCAAGGCTAAGAGAAAAATTAAAACCATTTTCATTATTAGACAAGATCAGCAATCTCTGCCCAAAGGCTTTTACAGAGATTTAAGCATGCAGACACTGTGGCCACCGTATTCCACTTCTAAAACTGCTGAAACAGAGAGTGACATAATTTCCTCCAGACTGTCACTGAGGGACAAGAAAACAAGTTGGGGAGCAGAGTGGGGGAGGAGAGAGAAGGTCTGATCAAGCTGTGACAAGGAAGAGTGAGAAGCTGGAACTTACTGACATCGAAAGCATAGAGCACATTGCAGGCTCCCTCCGTGTCGTTGCGACCACCCCAAATGTAGACGGTGTCGTCGATGAGCACTGCTGAGTGTCCATACCTCATGTAGGGCACCTCCCTCACGTGGTCTCGGCTGTTTGTCCACACTGGAGGCAACTTGATCCAGCGCAGAGACACTGGAAACACAAGTTTGAGCCCATGTCAAATGCTAAGCCTGCTAAATTGCTCACAGTTCATAACCCATCCTGTATGGTGCTTTTTACCCCGTGACACGGTGCAGAAGCAATCGAGTAAACAAGAGAAACCTGTGTCTGACCCTGACAAGTAACTAGTTAAGAAATACAGAAGGAAGTCCTCTGGAGGCCCAGAGGACAGAAACAGGCTCTGTTCTGCAACAGTTCACTGAAAAGGTTTCCACTCTGGCTCATCCTAGAGTGATGTGAGTGAAGATATGGCACACACACAAACAAATAGGGAAAGAAAAATGAAAAAGTACAGAGGTGACCATGAATGCAGACACGACTTCAAGCCAGGGAGATTGCTGAAGATACCCAAAGCTGGAAGAATGGGCAGCACAGGTATAACTCACTGCAGTATTATGCAAGGGAACACCTGAAGGCATCACTTGAACTTGCAGAAGCACAGTTAAAGTAAAGCAACCCAGCAGACTTGTAGGAACAGGGTTTGTTTGCTTTTGTTTTGGTTTTTCAAGCTATAGATGAGGTGGCCGTCTGTCTCCTTTACACCCATCTATGCTCAAGTTTTCCCTGCTAACCTTGCATTTTGAATAGGAGTTCCTTGTGATTACAGGTTCTCCTTCCTGTGTGTCATGTCCAGTAGCAGCCAGAACAGTCAACAGGTATTACTGGGTTTAATGACAGTGCAAGAGCCACAGCAAGTGTTACACAGCCATTACGTAACAGGACCAGTCACCCTCCCTTTGCTACATACAGCCTCCAGGTTTGTTTTCTACGTGGAGCTGATACAAAATATAGCAGAAAACAGTCTGCAGTTCCTCTGAAATACTAACATAGGGAGAGGGAAAAGTCAGGCATCTCAAAAAGTGAGCATCTACCCCACAGGCAGAAAGGGTATTGAGGAAGCACATCCAATGCTGAAGTCAAGCTAGACTAGATGCTTCCTACCTAAAACAGTCTTCATCTTTGGAAGACTGACAAGAGATAATTCAAAATCTGATATCTTGGCTTTAGCACTGCCACCTGACAATGCTAGCTGAGCAAGGGCTTGGGAAGCCACTGTCACTTCCCATGTGGTGGCTGCAGCATTCTGACACTTTAATATTTGGGAGTGGTAAGAAGGAAAGACAACACAAGAGCATTCCATTGGGCATAGTCATTATGCTTCCCCAGAAGAGTGGTGCTCTACTTGGCATGTTCTACAGCATTCAGCAGTGTTGAGTGTGAAAGCCCAGTCCCTCTGGACAGAGGTGAATGCCACTGTTCACAGGATCCTGAGCTATACCCCCTCTACACTGTGAGCAGGTCACCTTGGCAGCCCCCTATACCCAATGCTTTCATCCCTGTTGCACATCAGTCTTAAAGGAGTGAATTCACTGCATCTTACAGACAAACTAGGTCTGTCTACATGTGGGTGTTAGCAGAGCATTCAGCACACTGTCCAAAACTGGTCACTGATTCTCCGTTCTTGGCTCTGTTAACTGGAGCCACCCAAGTGTCCCGTGCAGTTTTTAATCACCTGCTTAATTAGAGGGAAATACTTCATGGACCAGCTCAGTAACCTCTTCAGTTCAAGGAGCACTCAATCAACAAATACAGCCTCTGCCAGCACAGCATGGCTCCAACTCAGCCTCATGACAGGTACTGGCTACTCTACACAAATGGCTCTAGTTGCAGATGCTTTTCTAAGCTATGTTGTGAATCTGCATGATGGCCGTTACCAAAATGGGAATGCCTCCCTCCTAGCCACATGCCCCTACTGACTCCATCATGCTGGCACCAGTTGTCAGCTGCCCCCATAGGGAAACAGCTCGGATGTCTACACCTGGAATCTTAACTGAGTGCACTGGCTTGTACCCTTCTCCTATACTATGGGCAGCTGAGCATACTGCAAACTGGAGGGGGGACCTGAGCCAACTCGATATCACCTCTTTGCACCTGTCTGAGTCTGTGTTCACAGAGAACAAGGACAAACCAAGCCATTGGCTATGTGACTACTTCAGTGAGTGCTTATCCTAGCAGTCAGATGAACTACAGCCCCTCTGTGTCCTGCCCTGATGCTGAAAATGCAAGGCTGCACAAAGAAAGGCTCCTACCTACTCTGATAACTTTTTCTCGAAATTAAGAATCAGACAGCACATTACAGGGTATAACATGTCAGGCAGCAGCAGGCAAGAAAGGCAACAACTGAGTCCAGCAAGCCAAGTCCTTTGTGCCCCACAAGGACACATTTACCTGCATTGAAAACGTGGACATCGATCTGCCGCAGGGTCTCATAGTCCTCTCCAGAGCAGTACCCACCAAAGGAATAGACCTTGTGCCCGACAGCCACGGCCGCGTGGTTCACCCTCCGTGGCCCGCCTTCCAAGTGCACTGCCCACCGTAGCATTCCTCCCTGCAAGCCAGGCGGTCTTCAGGGCCCCCAGTGCCACAGCCACATGCTTCCAAGGCCACCACAATGTCACCTGGCTCTGCAACACAGACATAATGACAAAATAATGAGATCCATCCTGCAGGTCTTCCTACCTTCCTTGAATGCCTGCTACAAAGATTACCTTAATGTATCTTCACTCACCTGCCTCCCAATTGGAAATATTCCTCTTGGGAAGGGGACACAGAGCAGGGCTGAGAGGAGCAAACAGAGATGCCCTTGCATACAAAACCCCTCAGGGTGGCTGCACAGGCAGCCCCAGCCAAACACTTTCGCCTGGTCATGCACACATCATGTATATGTCACAGCCATTTGTCTGCATGAATGAAAACGCACAGCGAGAGACAACGGCGAAGGTGAAAAGAACAGACCCGGAGGGAAGAGTGTGCTCTATGGATCGGTTCTGAGAAACAGCAGAGGAAAATATGAAAACAAAACACCTGACAAAAAACCTCCAAAGAACCACCCCTATATAAAGCAACCAACTTCCCATTATGGGGGTGGGTGACGACATTAGCATTTGGACTCACCGATTTGAGCACTAAGGTTCAATCTAATTAGACATGAGAGAGCAGAAAACCCCTAATCTAGGTAGAAAGCTCTTTGCTAATACTCAAAAAAGGCTTCTGCTCCCACAGCAAATCCAGGCATAACTATGAAAATTCTGCAGCATCATATCTTGTTAAGTAACTGATAGCTTTCATTCCTCAAACAGATGGCTTAGATCATATCTTAGAGAAGTCACCACAGCTGATTCTTACAGATATTATTCACTCTAAGAATCTAGAGCAGAGTCATGCCCAGGTGCTTCTGAAACAGCAGGTCACTTTGATTTTAACAGTTTTCTCCCAGCTGAAAAACAGCCATTAGAAGAGATGTCAGTGTTTCAGACAGCAGAAATAAAGTTGTCTTCTTTTATTTCTTGGTTCTAGATTATTGAAAGATTCAGTCAGCACGCTCCTATCCCACAACCAGTTTTAGCCTTTTCAGAATCCAAAGAAATTTGGGAATGCCTTTGAACAAGGACTGAATTCGAACACATAAAATTCCTACACTCTGCCCCATTTAATTTTGGAAAGTAGTGAGTTTTGGCAAGGAGGACTTCCCTCCTGTTTCAGGTTTCTGAAGTAGCCGGAGGGCAGCAAGAGGGGCAGTGCCATTCTGCTCTGCTCTAGTTGGCCACTGCCAACCCTTCAGTCAAGTGGAATCACTGCTCACAAGGAGGCCCATCAGTAGCTTGACCACCCCAGCGCCCACCCACCCACACACTCACATTTTATCCCCTCCTGTGGGAAGAATAAGAGATGCCATCAACAGGGAGCTCCTGGCATGAAGCAGAGCTCAGGCTTCCAGCTTCATCTACTGACTCCACAGACAGTTCAAAACTATTCAGTAATCACTCACCTCATTCCAGAACTCCCAAATGTCATCAAAATTTCAGTAGCTTCTTTTTAAAGCTATTTCTTTTTTGAGATGTTTTCATGCTCTGTGCATGTACTATTGCAGTGGCAGGATATGTGCAAAGCCCAAACAGAGACCATCCTGCAGCCTTATTATAACAGGAGTCTCTCCTACAAACCTGCCTCTTCCTGCAGCAATCACCCTCACCTAAACTGCAGTCAGTAACCCAGAAAATCGCAGCAGGTTTTGCTCCAGCAGGGGTGCTCCAGAAGGGCCCAGGAACAGCCCCCATTTTCTACATGCCATGCTTCAACTTCAGATCTAGCAGGTTTGATTTTTTTCCTTAAGCAACTTTATTTCTCTTTTTTTTAAGCCAGGCAGCACGCTTGTATAAGTCCTCTGCAAAGCTACATAACAGATGAGTTTCCATGGAACCCACCAAAGTCACCCTCCAAGCTATTTTGAAGGCTTCACATATCTAAATCTGTTTCCTGCCTCAGTCACAAGTTATTCCTGAAAAATCTAAACAATGTTTTCCTCATAATCTCTTCTTGTTTAAGTGATTCTGTAAAAGACTCCTTAAGGAGCTTAACTGGTCTTCATCACCAGCATCAGTATTTTCAACACCTTTCAGACTGAGCCCAATCCAAGAGGACCAAGAGGATGAATCTTACTTCCAAGCTCTCTGCTTGGTTCCCACTAAGGTAAAGGAGCACAGCTGCTTGGCATGACAGGCAGGCATTGTAACAAGGCCCCTGCCTTTTTTGTCAGAAAACTCTTCCTCATCCTTGGGACTTCTCTTGAGCCAGGTGCAAGGATGCTGGTCCTGTCACTGCCACAGGAGCTGGCTACCCTGCCAAAGCAGTTCTGCTATTCCAGTCAGAAGGCAGCTCATCCCAAGAGGTTAATCTGGTCCACTGAGAAACAGCAGCTCCAAGCCCAATCCCTGGCACTGCAAGAAAGATGCTGAGGTGGAAGCAACAATGCTGAAATACTGCTTCCCACAATTACTGGGTAAGTTTTTCCCCAAATGATTGCTTTCCAGGTGACTGGTGGGTCTGGAGTGGTGGTGAGGGCAATGGGATGGAAGCTGGCTGTGCTTCACCTTGGCTCTGTCCAGGGATACCCCTTTAGAGCAAACACAGAGCTCTGCCAGCACAGCCTCCTCTGCCCCTCCTCAGAGCCAAGAAAAACAAACACTCACATGAGCACTTCATGAAGAGAGAATGACCAGAAGTGTGAAGTAATCTTTACAGGGCCATGGGAAAACACAGGGTTTAACAAGCTGTCAGGGCTTTTCCAAACCCAAGTGCTCTTCTCTACACTGTAATAAAAGCATCCATGCAAACTCCCATGTTCCTCTTCTGCCACTGGCCACATCCCTACCCTGTAACTACCACATCTTCCTGCCATCACCAGGCATCTGTTTTTCCCTTTTCGGCCACACACAGGCCTGGCCTCCCCTCCTCCGTGCACAGCCCTGTCTCCTGAGAATGCCTCCTGCACTCTACCCCATGCTTTCTCTGCCCAGCTCCAGATTCTCCACTCCTGCCTTATTTACAATTGTTTCCTTAGACCAATCTTCTGTCCCAAAGCATTTTCCTTCTCCAAGCCCCCTCTGTGCACTATCTACAAATAGGAGTTAAGACACATATTTTGAGAAAAAACTATATTTTCTGTCCTACAACAATGGACACTGTTAAATTCCATTTCAAGTTTGATTTCCAAAGATAATTTATATGATATAAATGAGGACATAAATAAACCACTTCTCAATCTCTTTCCTATGAGGATTTCTTAGTAGAAGTGCACTTGACATTAAGCTACAACTTAGATTTCTTTAAAGATCACAGAGGACACAGCAAGGAGAGAGAAAAACAGCAAAATTGATAAACAATTTACTAACAATTTCCCCCAACTGTACAACATTAGAGTATGCAAAATACATTCTGTGGTTTCTCATTTAGGACATCAGCAACAGTGGTGTAGTCTATAAAACACAAAAATATTGATAAAATAGAGGCAAATTGTATTAGAGAACTGGGAGGGCAGTGCAGGAATCACAGCTTCTGTTCAAGCCACTGCTTGCTTCCACTGACTCATGTTAGCTCCTCACTTCCACTCTCCAAAAACTAACAGATCTCTTGCTTCCAACCATGCGACGTTCACAACTCCCCATTTCCTAACTCTGCCATGATCTATACAGAAATAGAGGAAAGCACAGAGGATGCAGAGAAAGTTTGAAACCCTGGTAGGTCTTGTCATTAACCAGGAATGCCAGGAATAAGTACATTTCTAAAAATCAGGATATGCTTCACTTACTGGTGAAGTACCTGATGATGCTGGAAATTAAGTGAGCACAGCAGTGAGTTGTTCCTCTGCCACAAAGCACCTGGAGCATTTCACTGCTAAACCAGGGAACAATCAGATTAAATTCAGCTCTGCATTCTTTGAAGACAGCACCTACAGACAGTACTCTTATATCTCTGGTTGTGCTATTGCCTGAAGGTGCACTTAATGCCTTGAACAACCTTCATCCCAACTGCTCCAGTTTACACCTAACAAGAGCCTAACAACACAGCATGTGGACTTCTGAGATCAACCAAAATATCACTCAATCTCTCACTAGCATATCTTCCAAAACTGTTGTGGTGACTTGAGCACTGTGGCACAGATAGAAAAAGATCCCCAAAACAACAACAGAAAACCAGTAATAGGTTTTAGTCAGAGTTTTCACCGTTGGTTCTATTGGCTTTGGGCTTACTATTTTCAATCTCTACATTTAGTTATGAAAACACTTCATTCAAGATGTATTCAAGATATTCAATTCAATTCTGTATTCAAGATAGAAAGCTACTGAGCATCTCCAAGTACAGTAGCCAGGTGATAATCTTAAATCCATCTATCCTTGGATCCACTTCTTTGCTCAAAGGGAGCTCACTGGGCTCTCTCACTCCCCTATGCACACAGAAGGAAACCCAGTGCCATTTCTAAAAGCTGCTCAGATTAGCCTTGCTGCATCCAATTCCCAAAGCAAGGGGGAGAAACATAGCAGCAAGTGACCTGGATTTTCAAGGACTCTTTCTGTCATCCCCAGAATTACAGCAGCACCCCAAGAAGCGCAGCCTACCCTGCAAAGCTCCTCCAGAGAGCAAATCCTACCGTGTGGCTGCCTCAGTCCCGTCTCCCAAAAGACACCAGCCACAAGGTTTAGTAACCCTTAAAATAACCCAACCAGTTCACAGCAGTCCATATAGACAGTTCTATTTCAAGCACATCCAACATACTGTTAGAGATAACATGAGAACAACCCGCTTTCTTCACTTGTGCTTGACATTTATCTAATGCTTGGAGCATTTGTGCTAAGGCAGCGTGAAACTGCAAGCTTGCACATTCAACAGCTTGGACACTCACAATGCAATTCCAGCCCTGGTGAACTAGACGGTGCTAGAACAGCCCTTGAGCTCGTGAGCTGAGCCTGCTCTGGAAGCTCATGTTAGCCATGAGAATAAACAGACCACACTGCTCAGGCACAAATTTATCCCAGTGCCCTCCCCACCTCTACAGCCAGCCTCACCATCTCCTTATTTTCCAAATATTTTGCCCACTGCTGACTTTGCCTAAAGCTGAGATTCTGCACCTACTGAGCTGGCTTCTATTCTTCACCTTGCTTCCCAGACTCCAGCTTTTCTGTGGAGAGTGCCTAAGCTTTGGAGATACTGCTTGACCCCCCACTTGACCCCCATCAGGAATTTGTCTCAGCCTGTCAAGCTGTTTCTGCCATGCCAAGGGCAGCCCTTGGGTTGGAAAGCAGGCTCAGGAAAGCCAAGCTGACAGCCAGTGGGGCATTTCTTGCTTTACACAGGGCTACATCAGTTGGTTCCTCTGCCCCTCTGTTGCACTGACACTGATCTCCAGGCAGAGTGGTCTGCTGGGCTTGGCCACACACAAGGCAGGCTCACAGGTGCCAGCCTTCCCTCTGCCTGGCACATGGGACTGGGGAAGACCAGGCATCCAGCCCCAAAACAGCCATGGGGCTGGGTGAGAGAAAAAATGGCTTGAAACCACACGAGCCCATGGGATGGAGAGAGAAGGCACCAGGGCAAAGGGCAGCCTCCCTGACACAAACCTGTCAGGGGAGGACAGGGATGCGTGGGGTCACAGAATTCTTTAAGGATGGAGAAGATCACCAAGATCACTGAGTCCAGCCATTAACCCACACTGCCAGTCTCCACAGTGACCAATAAGTCATGTCCTGAAAGTTCCACATTTACAGTTTTTTTTTAACACTTTCAGGGATGGCGATTCGACCATTTTCCTGGACAGCTTGTTCCAATGCCAGACTACCCTTTCGTGAAGAATTTTTTCCTAATATCCAACCTAAGCCTTCCCTGGTGCAGCTTGAAGCTATTTCCTCCTGACCTGTCCGTCAGTTGTTACCTGGGAGAAGAGGCCGGCCCCAACCTGTCCCCAATCTCCTTTCAGGCGGTTGTAGAGAGTGAGGTCTCCCCTGAGCTTCCTTTTCTTCAGGCTGAACACCCCCAGCTCTCTCAGCCGCTCCTCATAGGACTTACTCTCTGGACCCTTCAGCAGCTCCTTTGCCCGGCTCTGGACACGCTCCAGCACCGTTGGCCGCCCCTCCCCGCCCGAGCCCCTCTGAGCCTCCCCGCGCCCCCCCCCGCCGCCTGCGGGCCCGGCCGAGAGCACCCGGGCAGGGCGGCGGCCCCGCGCCCCCCGCCCTCACGGAGGGGCTCGGCGGCGCCTCCTGGCCTCACTCTCCCCCAGCCCCGGCACGGCCCCGCCGCGTCCCCCCGCCCCTGCGGCCCCGGCCCCAGCCCCAGCCCCGTACCTGTACCCGTACAAGGAGCTCCGACAGCCCCGCTCCGACAGAAGCTCCCGCCGCTCCCTGGGACTTGTAGTGCGGCGCGGCCCCGCCCGGGTCCGCTGGCGCCCCCCGCGCCGGAGCGGCGCGGCCCCGACAGGCCCTCCCGCGGTGCCGGGCCCCGGCCCTCCTCGGGGGCGGCTCCCTGGGTTTCCCGCCCCGGCCGGGCCCGGCTCCGGCGCGCTGCTCCAGCCCCGGCTCAGACGGAGATGGCGACACTCGATGGCACCGGCGGCGCGTGCCGGCGGCACCGCCCGCCGCGCCCGGGGCCCGCTTCGGGACTACAACACCCACAGTGCCCCGCGGTGGCCGCGGCGGTTCCGGGAGGCGGTGGCGGCGGCACCTCGGCGGCGCGCCCGGTGCATGGCGGTGGTGCTGAACATGGGCCCCGAGCGCGTCTGTCCCCGGGAGCCCGGGCCGCCGGAGGGCCCTGACGGCGCGGCGGGGTGGAGCGGCGATGAGGAGGAGGAGGAGGAGGAAGAGGAGGAAGGCGGCGGGTACTTGTATCAGCCGCTGAGCCAAGAACCGGAGCAGGGCCTCGGCGACGCGGGCCCCGGCCTGCAGGAGCGGCTGCAGGTACCGCCCAGCGCCTCCCGCCAGGCCGGGGTTGGGGGCACCCGCGGTCCCGACCCCCGCTGCCCGCCTTTCTCCGCAGATGCTGAGGCTGCACCTGCCCGACCCGCCGGTGGACAGTGAGGAGGAGAATGAGGAGGAGGCAGCGGAAGGCGCCACGGCTCAGAGCAGCCACAGCTCCATCCCCATGGATGCAGGTAACTGCCTCTCCGGCAGGAGCCTCCCGGGGCTCCGCCGCGGTCTCACAGCCTCTCTGTTCCCAGAGCATGTGGAGCTGGTAAAGAGGACGATGGCCAGCGTGAAGCTGCCCACCCTGGGCATCCCGGCCTGGGCCAGCCAGATCTCAGAGGAACAGTGGAAGGACGTGGTGCAGCGCACACTGCAGGCCCGGCAGAGCCTCGGTGGCCCCCGGCCTCAGTGGAATTGAGGCTGAGCTGCGGCACAAGGGATGCAAACCCCAGCCCTTCCCTCCACCCTGGAAGCACCCACTGCCTCTGAGTCAGGTGCTGACAGGACTTGCCAGTATCAATCTTCCCATTTGTCCCACTGACATTGTCTGATTTTCCTTCCCACTCCTTTTTCTTGGTTCTGGCTGCTGCATAAGTCAATGTAATGACCTTGTGTTGGCTTCTTTTACCTCTGAGGAGGCAGATTGGTTTCCATGCTTGGATGCATATGGGGCAATGGGGCTTGGCCAGCTTTGCTCAGATTCCCTCAGGACAAACACTGGACTTGGCCCCATGCTGACAGTACCAGAGAAGTCACTCCAGGCTAGGGCTCCTCCTCTCAGGATAGGGTCTGTGTGTTGGAATATCACAGGTGGAGCAAGATGTGTCATTCCAAGAGATTGGTTTTATTTAGTTCTGTACATACAGGGACATCTGTACAAAATCCAACACTTTCATACTATGTAATGCTCTACTGAAAATAAAGTACACCATATGTACATATGAACTGTAAGCAGCTTAATACTTGTGTCCAGGGTGTGAATGCAGTAGTTTTGCTTTTTCCCTAGGGAGGAGCAAGCCAGGTGAAGAGGAAGAGGCAGCTCCAGTTCTGTCCATTTGGCTGATGTGGGGAAAGGCGTAGGCAGAAATGAGCAGCACTAATGCTAGAAACCAAGTATTGAGCGAGGGGCAGCAGTAGCATGGCAGATGCAGGTCTGCCTATGAGCAGTACATGTGGTGAGAGGGTGAGCACACTCCCCCCTGTCTCACATGGTCCCCTTCTGAGGTGTCCAGGACACTGGAATGAATAGGCAGCAAACAAAGGATGATGTGAAGGTACTAAGCCTAAGTTCCCTGACCCAAAACAAGACACAAAAAGCTATGGGAACATCAAAGCTGTACAGCACGTAATCATGATGTGTTACAATCCTGCCCCTGCACGTGGCACAACCCCAGCAGCATTCCTCTGGCCGGGGTCGGGGACTGCCAGCAGAGACAGATCATCTACAGGACAGTGCCAGTCTGCACACCAAAAGATTCTGTTCCCTCTGCAGGCAGAGCAGCCCACAGCGGGGAAAGGCAGCCACTGCCCAGCAGCAAGCAGGCTCAAGTGAGGGCACACCATGCTGTAGCAATCTAAAAATGAGGTCTTGGCTTACAGTGCAATGCTAAGCAGCCAGTTGGAGAGCCTGTGCTGAAACAGGAAGGAGCCTCCTGCCCAGCCCGAGCCTGGCAGCCCTCATTTCTGCTGTGCTGCTCCGGCACCATCAGCACCACCCGGTGCACGTCCACATGCTGTGCCAGGCGTGAGGTAATTGATTGGCAGCTGATCATGAGCTCAGACTAATGTTCAAAATAAGCAATAACCTCCCTGAGGTGTTTCTGAAGTCTCCTGACGAACTGGCCCGTTGCGTGAGGCGGAAGGGAGGTGGGGTCCTGCGTGACTGGGGGGGATCTCACACATGCACCTGCCAGCTCCTCCCAAGAGATGGTGGCATTCCTGGTGAGGGCTGAGCCCGGAGAGAGCTACACGGGGCAGGGATGCAGGATACACAGGTCAAAACAGCCTCGCTGGGATTGGAATAAAGATGTGCTGCACACACCAGCAGTAAGATTAGAGGGGGTGATCCTCTTACTTGGGAATGGTTTACTGGTGAGGACAAGCAGATACACCAGAACCTTCTACAACATCCCATGCCGTTGCAAAGCAGTATCGGGCTAGCACCAGCCCCACAGGCTCCCTGCACTACTGCAAACCCACTTAAGCTTACGTGCCAAGTAAGCAGGTGCAGCAGGTAAGAAACAGAGACTCCCTCTCTATGACAAACCAGCCTCTGAGGTGGCACCTTGGCCTGGCACTAAATCTGCACCACAAACAACAGGGGTGAAAGCTGGATCACAGCAGCACCCAAGTGCTGTGCAAGCCCCTGGGCTATCAGCAAGTGTTTCTAAATGCTTAAGTTAGCAGGAGTCCCTGATGCACCATGTGATAACTAACAAGGGCCTCCAGCCACAGCAGATGCCAACATAACAGGACAGGTGAATTTTGCTCAGAGCACCCACCGAAGCGATTCAGCAGTAGTGCTTAGCCATTGATAATAATGAGGCGACAACTGAACACTCAAACTCAGCCACACCCCATGAGGTGTATCCGTTGCTTCCACTAGCTTGTGGAAATGACTAGCAGCACAAGCTTCCTAGAAACCCTGGCCCTGAAGAGCTAAGGATGGGATACAGAGACAAAGGGAGAGCTGCAGGAGTATTTTAATTGAGCAGGTAGAGGAAGAAAGTAGAAGTCAGTGGCTGATACCTGCTACAAAGCGGGAAGTTAGTTCTGGGCCCACAATTAACCCGAGACATCGGGAAGGAGATGAGTCAGCACGGACCAACACAAACAGCAGAAGGAATTCACTTTCTCACAAGAGAGCTTCTAAGGATGCTCTAAAGGGAGGACTGCAATAGTATGTAGTGCTTGCACCCAGCTTAACTGGGGGTGGCAAAGCACTGAACCCCCACTCCACTGACAGGGGAACAGAACAAGGGGCTTGTAGCAAAAGAAACGTGGAAGTAAACATTTCCTCCGCTGTACATTAAGACCCTTCAGCTGTGGAGCTGCACCCCAGGGCAGGCTGGAGAGGCAGCAGAGCCTTCACAAACTCTGCTTCTGCCCCAAGCTCAGTCTGGCCTCTGTCAGGGTGCAGCTGCACAGGCAGCATGGGGGCAGGTGTGGCGGAGATGGGCACTTGGAGTTTGGAGTAGCACACTGAGCCATGCATGGCAGGCTCTGCCCAACACAGAGCCTGAGCAAGGCTCTGGCTTCCTGGCAGAGTAAGAATCAGGTGACAGCTCACAGTGAAGTGAGTCCTGCCTGGACTGATACAAGCAGAGGTCAGGCAGGCTCCCTTCATGCCTGCACAGCCAAGGTGGAAAAGCAGGAGGATGGAGAAAAAGCAGGAGGACAGGACAGTGGTGAGATACAAGTTATAACATAAAACCAGATCTACCCTGGAGGTATGCAGATGGAGTGGAGGACAGGCACAGCTCACCATGTTCATTCCTTACTTATACATGAGAACCAAGTGCATTTCCATGACCCCTGGAGGAAAGGGATGGGGCAGAGCTTCCTGGGCCAGCTCCTGAGCCCGTCAGAGAGCCTCCTGGCTTGAGGTGAGAAACTCTTCTGCTCTCTTGTGGGCCTCCAAGGCTTTTATAGTGTAGACGTCCTGTGGAAGCTCAGACTTCCGGCGCAGCAAAACTTTGTCCTTCTTAATGTCTTTCAGCATCTACAAACAAACCAAGGGAGTCAGCAATCAGTAGCAAACACATTTATGCCTTCAGCCTCTGACCCCAGCTCTAGGATATGCTGGCTAGCACTGCAGCATGCTTCACAACAGGCTGAGAGCCACAGACCAAAAGGTCACAAGAAAGTCCCACTGGCACTTTTTCCAGAGTCAGAAAGTTAGATAAACTCCACTCTTCAGACTACAGGTTGATCTCTTAATGATGAGGGGTGAGAGTAATGGAATTTACCTTCAGAACATTTGGAAAGAGCCAGTTCTGGCTATGCTGATGTCCTGGCTGGACTGGGAGCAACTGTGAAAGGACTCGAGTCACCTACGCACCTGCACAGCCTCCGTCTCCACCGTTTTCTTCAGCAGCTGTATATCCTCTGCAGTTGGGGTCTCCGTTTCCATACAGCACACAGAAGGCAAGGGTAGAGGTGCATAATACATGGGGTACTGCAGACAACAGACAGCTGGAGAGTCAGCACTCCATCCAACACCACACCTTCTCCCCCAGCATGCTAACACAGCACGGCATAGTTCCTCCAGCTGCCTTCTCTGACCCCTGGAAAGGCAGCACTAGGGACACAGGCAGGGAAGAGTATCCTCTCCTCCCCTGTGCCCTCTGACTCGCAGCACGCTGCATGTGCGTGTGGTACATAAACACATACATGCTAGAGAGCATAAGGCAGTCCTTAGAGGTCAGTGCTAGAGAGGGACAGCCTGATAAAACACTGCCAACGTTCCCAGGACACTGTTTTTGGGAGAGACAGACCACTGCTGCAGCAGTGTCCACAGGACTGAGATCAGATGCTAAAACCTGGTCTCGTGGGCTGAGAAAGCAGCATCAAGACCCCCAACACATTCTTGCCTCATTTATCCTAGGTCCTGTTGTCACTCACCTGGGGGTTCAGCCGAGCCAGCTCCTCTATTTTCTGCCACATTTCTTCTCGTTCCTTCATCCTGAACCTTCCCCTGCAGAGAAAGAGTGAGAGCAAGTGTGAACTCCTGGGGAACGTGCAGCTTTCCTTCACAGGTTGATAAAAGCAAGAGACAGCAGAGAAGTGCAGGCAAGGGGAAGAGCTGCTCTGTCATTCAGAGACCCCTAATTCTACCTAATACTAAATCTACAGGTGAGATGAGGCAAGAGGAGGGGACACACACTATGACTAGCAGAGGGTAGGCAGGCATGCTCCTCACTCACCTCAGAGCCCAGGGTGGCAACAGTGGGCCACACAGGTACTTTTGCCCAGGCTTTGCGCTGCCAGGAGTAGAGCAGAGTGTCTGGTTTCTGGGATAATGCCATGACACCAGTCTGGATTTCAAAGACACATTTTCCTGGTGCCCCCCAGATGCAGAGGGACAAACTATAATTTCCAATAGAACTGGGGTTCCACTGCCCATTGTTCCTTCTCTGTCTAACTGAAACACACCAGAAATCTGTCTGAACAGCCCAGGCACAGCTCTTGAACTTGGCACAGATTTTGGCACACATTTGAAGTGACCATTCAGCAGAGCCACTTATAAATCCCAGGACAGTGAATATTCACTGCAAACAGAGGTGAGCATCCACAACCCCTTGTTATTCTCTTCTAGATTTTAAACACCTGCACTAAAATCTCTGCTTTATTTCTATTAACTACATGATTTTCATCCCAGTTACCGGTTTCTCTAGTGCTCTATCTATCCATCTTAAGGAAGTTCTTCTACTCTGTAATGACATCATGCTCTTGAAAGTCATGTGGGCTTAGAATGAGAATGAAGCTGCCAAGGTTTCAAGCAGCAGATTACTCCACCAGACAACACAGAGTCACAAAAACACCTCCAACAAACCAACCCCAAAACACCCCAAACAAATAACCCATTCAGGACAAGACACTATCTACCCCAACTTCCTCACTGGTTTTCTACAGGATCCTGATAATCCAAACAGTTTCAAGGTGTCTGGGGAGATTAGAAAGGTGCAGTCAGCCCATTTGCACTGAACAGCAGAGAGACAGCCTTGCCAAATGTCCCTGAAGAGTTTGTCCCTCATGACCACCCTGGCTGTGGCTGCACAGCTCGGGGGGCAAGAGTGATAGGCCTGAGCTGGCATGTCACTTGTAGGCATATTAACTAATTAAAAATGCGCCTAAGCCATAATCAGACAACATCTGCTTGCAGCCTAACAGTGAACATACAACCTCTCTTCTTTTCCCCATTTCCCTATTTTACTGAGTTCATTTGCACATGCAATCCCTCCCACACCTGCTGTTTTCTAGTTCACAGCACGAGGTTTTCTGAAGCCTAATTATGCACAGAGGCACTAGACAAAAAAAAAAAAAATCATCTTAACATGAGCAGAAAACTGCAGCACCACCAATCCTTTTATTGACAGCACTGAGCTGTTTTGTCAGCTTTTACAGAACAATTCTCCATCAGTCACACACCAGTGCTAGGAACAGTCACCTTCAGCATGTCAGCAGCTAAACAGGGAGAGAAAACTGATGGAAACACTAGGTAGATCTTGTAGGAAATGTACTGTCACTGTGACTTAAAATATATGTGAAGATATTTGTGGGCTTCACAAATGCCCTAGAATGGGGAAAAAAAGGAAACTTGCTTGCTCCCATTTTAGATCCTAAAAAAAGCCTTAATTTCTCCATAAGCAGGTTACCCATCTGAAGGTCGGATGTATCAACTTATTACTTATTTTTGAGTTATTTATTCCTATTTCACAAAGCAACAGAATGTACCCCAGAGCTCCACACTCTCAGCAAAGATTATCTCTGCTCTCCCCACCAGCAGCCCTGGCTCATCCAGGAATGAGGAGCACTATTTTACTATTTTATGTCACTAAGTCAGCAGAAAATTAAAATAAAAAAAATAAAAATAAAAGAAAAAATTCCTTCTAGCTTACTGGACTGACTCAGCTCACCAAGGCAAGCCATAGAAGCATCAAAATCAGCACAAGGCAGCAGAAAAAGTGGAGTTCTTTCCTCTTTACAGCATCATGGCACAGGTACTTGCTGAGCTCAGATTTTTATCCCCACCATTCGCTCTTTGAAACTGTAGGAATTATTCCATCTTTATCACTGGAAAATTGAAAGCATCCTGTGGCATGAAAGATGCATTATGCCCAGTGCAGCAAAACTCTTCAGAAAAGTCTTTCTAAAGCAATACGATTCTACTGACATCACTACAATATTTATGAACTGGTATTTCCAAGGCAGAACAAAGCTGAGTATTCTCTACGTGGCAATCTATTTGCTCATGACTCAGCAAACTCTGTCACTCTTTTCTAGGCTACCTGCTTCAGCAGGACTAAAAGGGTTTCTATCAGGGCACACCTCATCCCTACTCATAGCTATGGCTAAGGAATCCTACTTTCTGACAGAATTACTTACCACCTTTTCATTTCCCCTCTGCCTCCTGGCATCTACCATCTGTTACTGTACCCCAAGGAGACTTTAGGATGAGCTCAAGTTACTTGGCAGAAACGTTACTCACTTCTGCTTCTCTGCCTTGTATTGCTGTGTGCAGTCATCAAAAAGCTTTTGGTTCATCTCCATGAAGAGTTTCAGTGCATTGTAGATCAGCCCATGAATTGTCCTGCAAAGGAACAAGGAAAGGAGAACAAGTCATGGTGGACAGGTTCTTACACCTGAGCTGGCACCAGCAGCACAAACAAGAGGTAACAGCAGCAGCAACTCATTCTACAGCGATGTGACAAAAGATTCTCACACAATCCCAGCTCTTACCAAGGCAAAACCCCTTCCACAAACACAGCAGGAGCTATACAACAGGGAGAAAGAGATGGAGAAGAAAGAAGACCCTGGGACATGCCTGCTGCGGTCAGATTCATAAGTGCAAAACTACACATTCACGTGTTCATTTCTTGCAGCTAGAAGTGGGAAATGAGGGATGCTAGGAGCCTGTTCAGGGCTGTTTTCAAGGGGGCTTTAGTGCCTCCTACTGTTCACACCACATATACACAAGGACTTTTTTGGGCTGCCAGTATTTGGTCATGAGCTTTTCCACTGAGCTGCCCAAAACACAGACAGGCAGCAGCCCTGAAGAGATGGGAACTAGCACACAGAATAGCACAGAAGAAAAGTCAGCTCTGTGCCAGTGATTTGTGGATAGATTTCACTGTGTGTGAACTCCCTATGGGACAAAGACCCTCCTAGGGAATGAAAACAATTGTTCAAGCTGTCTCTGAAATACCTGACCCAGAGGCAAAAGATGAGATTCAGCAGATTAAGCTCTGTGTCTCTACCAGCTCTGCAAATGGAATATGGAAGAGAGATCCAGCCCTGCTGGACTTAAACAGGCTATCTGACCAAGCAGGTGAACTACAGAGGAGAATCTGATGTACTCAACCTGCCCTGAGAAGATGTGGCTGCTGTTCAAACAAAGACAAGGAGAAATAAGAGGAAAACACTTTCAGAACTTCTTCTGTAATACCACTGGGAAGCAGACCAGAAAAGACAGGAACAGCAGAATCATGAATCTTGGCTGCTGCAGAACGGGTGAAGGGTTTCAGACAGGAACATAAAGTCTTTTTCTGAGCTCTGGACTTGTCCAGCCTCCCTAAAATTAATTTTTAGCTAATTCATTACAGGAAGTGTGTTAAATCAAATTAATTAAACTTGACTTAACTAGGTAAAGAATTAAATTAAGAAATCAGAAATAAGGAAGTTGATAAGAGAACTATAAAACAGAGTAGTATCTAGGAATCAGACACAGGGGATAATATTTGACATGGACAGCTGCCCAGTTAGTTCTGCTTTCTCTGTTTTTCCTGTATTCAAGGAGTCAGGCACTGTATTAGCCAAGTTCTCTGGTCACAGAGAACATAAGGGTGGGACATTAGTTAATGAGCAGGCAGAAGTCAGATGGAAAATCTACTGCACATTTCTGAGACTGGCAACATTAGTGACAGGCAGGTATCAAACTCTATGCAGACTCAATGGCCCCAAAGCTGGTAAATGCAGGTGCCTCAATCCCTGAAGAAGCAAGCCACTCTGGTCTGCTGTGGCCCTTTTCCATGCTGTGGAAAGATAGCTGGGGGCAAAATTAGAGGACACTGAAAAGTTACATTCATATCCTAACAGAAGCTGTAACAGTACAGGAATTACAGGGTAAAATGCAGCTGCTACTCCCTGGATGGAATGCTGTTGGTGTGCTCAAAGCCTGCTCCAGGATTCCCCATGGACACAACCTGCAGCCACAGCTCCTGCTGAGGGGGATGGAACGGAGGGTGGAGTGGAAACACCATGGCCAAGTTGAAGTCTTGGCAGGGAGGGGATCTCGATGGTGCTTTGCAGCTGATAAACTGCACAGGGCCTGTCAGCCATGGGAGATAGGAGGTGTCCGTGGCTGAGCCACATTTTTGTGCTGAAATCACCCTCCTCAGATGAGCTCAGTTCATTATAACACAGTTGTATTAACACACATCCCCTTCCCAAAGTCACCACCCCAGAGTGTGACCACCCCTCAGGGGCACGCGCTTGTGCTTTACTGACTACAGCCCTGAGCAAAGCCAGAGAATTTTACACCAATCAGTAACAAAGGCATGTACAATTAACAGTCCTTCAAGCTCCACCTAAACACAAAAAATAGTATAAAAGTAAGCTGAGAATAGGAGTAAGTTAGGGAAGACTCCATCGTAACTACTGGGATCAGTCAACAGGCTGAACCCATCTTCCTCCCCTGTGGGTAAGAAACGTACTCTGCACACTGGATACTTTTACTGGGAATTAGAGCTTCTCTGAATTGCTTTCAATATGTTTTTGCAGTCAGATACTTTTGCTGGCAGTCCTCAAACCTTAACCTGTCACAATTTTCTGTTAATAAGGAATGTTATTCCATGAAGTGTCAGGGTAAGTCTTTCCCAGGCACTGGCAGTCACCATTAACAGGGAACATTATCAAATAAAAGAGAAGACGTGCTGAGTGATTTCTCTTATGCCATTGGCATGCTTCCCTGAATAAGTCAGTTGAACTGACCCAGCAGGACTGTTCAAAGAAGGGTCCCCCTAATAGGACACTGGCAGACTGAGCACAAGAGTCTTGGTTTTCCTGGGGTGCTGATAGAAAACTCTGAGGGTTCAGGAAATCTCCTTTTCCCATGATACACACTGATACCACCACCAAACCCCTGTCTCAGCAGCTGGTGCTACCATGCATTGTTGCACTGCAGCAGCGTGCCTGAAGATTGCCAGTGGGTCAAACAATCCAGCAAGTGTCAGAGCATGGGGGAAGACCTACTTGTTCCAGTGACTCTTGGAGTTCTTGTAGAGTGCTGGAAACATGATGGGGAGGATTTTGGCTGCATTATCGCTGATCAGGCTCATGATATATTCATTGTTCCAATAGTACAGTGCTCGCTCTGCCACCTGCAGCAGGAGAGAAAGCCATCCTTGAAGAAGCTCCTTCCAGTAACACCTGTGGTGCACAGGGAAGCCATCACCCAGCCAAGGAGCCCACATGCTTCCCCACAGTACAGGGCTGACCTTCATGAATTTCTATGAGGCCATTATTCATCCTTCCTTTGCCTTAGCCACTGCTAGACAGTTCTCACTTTTCTGAGAAAAACCTCATGTTCTTGAATAGACAAGCCTACTGTTAGTATACCGATGATTCCAACACCCTTTACACAACACTTAAGGACAGTAATGACATCTACTCCAGGTCCCAATTCAGATTAGCTCCAAGCCTTTTTCATTTCCTCAGACTGTCCTCTGTAAAGTTCCATTCCTCCCTGGCTTTTCCACAACAGTCTTTCAGGGCTTTGAAGCACGCTTCAGTCACCAGTCCCACAATTCAACCCCCTGATTTAGTAAAGGTGAAAATATGGAAAACCTTGATGCAGCCATCCTGCTCTAACAAGACAAACAAGTCTAACAAGTTTCCACACAGTGACAGACAATGCAGGCTAATTTCTGCATTTAGTGCTAGCTTGAGAAAGGCTTAAAAACCTAGGAAAAGAGACATCCAAACTCTGTTTTACATTTCAAATAATGCAGAACTTGCTATATCCCCTTAACATATTGTTCCACACAAGTAAATGAAATGAAACTCACTTTGTGTTCACTTACCTAGCTTTTGGTTTTCAAGATCTGGTTAGGCCTTTTTCTGCTAGATTAACACCAGCTTCTCCACTCAGAGAAAACACCAAGGTGTTCAGACTCACCAAGAAGTCAATTCCTTATTTTTCTCTTCAGAAAGCTGTAGAGTGTTCAGCCTGACTGTATGGGACACCTTTGGGGTTAATTCTCTTAGGCTCTAAAGTGTTTGCACCTTCTCCAGGTTTCTCAGTATTGTTCTTCAGAGTTTGGCAGCAGATGAGGGCTGCTATCAAGTACAGGATGTCTCTCCTGCAGCCTTTACCCTACTTTATTCAAGCTCCTTAGTTCCTTCTGGTAGCTGCCTCCACACCCAAAGGTCACATTAGTCCTCTGGCTCCCACCACCACACCAGTAATCCAGCTGGTTTCCATCATGCTCCCCTAGTCCTTTACACAAAACTGGTATTTTATATACATGTATGACCTAGACTGACCTTATTTTTGGCTTGTAAACACATGACTTTGTACCTCTCTATACCAAAAGACAGACTGAAAGCTAGCCTGCCTCACTGTGCAGTCACTCTCACCTGGGAGATGGCTGTGTCATTTCCTCTTTAACACTTCACCTATACATGGGTTGACCATGTGTTTCACCAGCAAGCTGTCTTCTTCCTGGGCACTCTTCATGGCAGTCAAACAGTGAGCCAAGAACACCTGCTAGCAGGTTCCACCACTCTGTAATTTTTAAACCTTAAGACTACCATCCACAGAGATTATATTAGCCAGCTACTACAACCAGTTTCCCTTCAGTGGAAACAGGGAAGAAACAGACCCCAGCACTTCTCCAGTATACCTCATTATTTACTACCTGTGCCAGATTAAAACAAAGGACTTTCCCAGCACAGTCTCTTTTGTTGGCCTCTCTCCAATACTGCGGAGTGCTTGATTTTACTTCAACAGGGTGACCCTAGATGGATATCCTCTGTCCTTGCTAGTCTAAACAGGAGGTGGCAGAGCACCTGTGCTCCAGCCTCAGCCTGCTGCAGAACACAGTGCTGAACAGAGCAGCAGGAGAGGCTTCACAGATCCACTCTGTTTTCTCTTTGCACCAGCTCACACTGTGGTTGTGCTGGGGATTCTCACTGCTTCCCACCATGTGTCACCCCAATACTCACCCTGGTCACACCTCCACGTGTCAAATACAAATACAAGCCCAAAACCTGTGGTATCACCTTCACATGCCAAGTGGATTACAAGTCAATGCTCAATCTCTTCCCTGAGCTGCAACTTACCTGGAAGTGTGGGCTGGAGACACACTTGGCCAACTGCCTGAACAAGGGCTCCATAACCTTCACAAACTCAGATGGCTCAATCACGTCCAGGATCTCTTCCAGCTCATTTAAAAACATCACCTCTTTGGGACTGTGAGTTTTGGGCCAGAACTTCAGCAAGCCCACAATCACCTGAGTGGGAAGAGTACAGAGACAGTGCTAGAGGCTCAAAGTCAACACCAGCTGCAAAATAAATTTTTAAGTGTCTGGACACAACAGCAATAGCAGAGGAAGAATAGACTTTCTCAGAAAGTCAGGGTGGCCGATCAGAGAAGAAAGAAGACAAAAGCCCAAACTCTGCCCAGTTATACTCATAGCAGCAGCTCTGCCTAGGCTGCTACGATTTCATATTACCAGCACAAAGTTTAAAATCACTTTTTATCCCCCATCACAGTTTAACACAGAAGGGTGAAACTGAAGTGGGCAGCAGCTGGCAGACAGTGCAAAGTAACCATGGAAGATCAACTAATAATACTAGAAATGCTATGGAAAAGGTTTCTGAAGAGTCATTATTCAAGACACTACAGAGCTTCAATACTGGGGAGCATCAAATAAATAAAGCAATGGATGAGATTGGGACAAGGAAAGGAAATACTACTTCACACAAAAGTAACTGGATTATGGAACTCATTCTTGCAAGACTTTGTGGAGACTCAAAGTCCAAACAGACTCCAGAATGGAGCAGACAAGTTTATGGAGTTTACACCTAATGGTTATAATTAAATACAACAAAGCAAATTCAACTTCTGGCTGAGTAAAACTATTGCTTACAAGAACAGGGAAGGGCTATATCTCACTAGATTTTATTTATTTATAATACTGCTTCCTGTCCTACTCATCTGCTTCTAGACACTATAAAGGGAGGATCCAAGATGCTGCAGACATTCACTCTCTGTTGGAAGAAGGAATGCTTACTCTGTGGATGCTAGAGTCACACACAGCTGGCCATAGGAGCTGCCCTTTCAAACCTCTGTATTTCAGCTGCCTGATCCTGAAGCCAGCACTTGAGAGGAACTTCAGAGCAGCAGAGGGACAGTAGTGGGCAATGCAACAACAGGATTAGATATATCTGACCATTATGTTTCTGCCAACTCAAGGCTTGAGAAGCCAGCAGCTCATTACCCCAATGTTTGTCATTATTCATGTCTGCCATTCAAGCAAGAGTTAGCTTCAATGACTCAGAAGTAATTTCACCTACAACTAAGGTGGCGTGAGGTGTGGGGAGTCTGTGTTTGCTATTACTGAGCACATCTGAGGCCTTGCTCACCTGGCAGTCTTTCAGACTGCTGTTGAGGCAAGAGCTACCATGTCAAGCCTTGCTGAGCAAGCTTCTGGGAGGCCCATCTGAGACAAGTGTGGACCCAGAGAGTAATCTGGCCTCTTTCCAGCACTGCTGGTAACATCTCCCTGTGCATTCAAACTCTTGCTGATGCACAAGCCCTGTAATTCTTCCAGACTTCAATAACACCAGTCATCTTGGGGGTCTATTCAAAACCTTCACAAGCAAGGTGCTTCAACAGAATGCAAGTTGTGGAAGTATGGTCTTGGTATGTCTGGTTGAAACACAACATCCACTTAAGGTAATGAAATTGGGCCATTCCACTGCTTTCCACAAGCACCAAGCCAGACCTGGGTCTGTAATCCAGGGGGTACTAAATAGTTATCCAGAAACAAGTGATGAGCTGTGGAGCTTTACTATCTGAATAAGCTGCAAAGTGAAGCCTAGGAATATTGAGAGATTTCTATTTCTCTCTTCTCCCTCAACTTTTGAGGTGCTTTGGCAGGAGGCTGTAGGACTGGATGTCAGCCACGGGAAGTACTCAGCATGATCAGGAAGCTACTTTATGCAATTTGTTTCAGAGCAGGCTTTTGGGAACAAAGGAAATGGAGGGCCCATGTTTAAAGGAAAAGCTAGGAGGTCTGCTTCAGCACTGCTGGTGTCAGAGCTGTGGAGCCAGAAAGCTGACAACAGCTGACCAGCTTCTTCTACCTAGCACAGGCAGGCTCACCATGAGCACACACATTTGAGCCAGAGAACAGAACGACCTCAGCCAGCATTACTCATTAAAACACTCACACTTTTGGTGCTCCCTGCTACAGTGACAGAAGTATGTGTTCTCTGCCCATCTGCTGTTTTGAGTCTGTGAAGCTCAGCTCTGTAGAAGACATTTCCTGGCCTGCAGTGGGTGGAGAAACACTTGTCTCCTTCTTGCACCCTCTGCCAAGCTGGCATTTAGCCTGGTTAACACTACAGGTCCATGCAGTCAGTAACCAGAATATGTGAGGTCTACATGTACAATGCTCACATTTGAGAACCTGCTGTTTCCCAGCACTATATCCTGAAGGCAAATGTGTCTACAATGTGACTTACCTCTAGAAGGTAACAAACTGATGCTAAACCTGGAAGGAGAATACGTTCATGAAGGAACAGTGGCATGTCTAAGTAGACTTTGTGTCCCAGATTCCTAACCTCATCCCCACAATTCCACAGCCAACTCCAGCAGTCTGGAGGGGACTATTACTATTTCAGAATCCCCATAAGCTCTGGTTCCATCAGATGATCATGTATTTTGTCTCTGCAGTATCTCTCATTAGCCAGAAGCTCTGCCCTGGAAGAACAGCTTGGTATCCTGTTCCTTCTGCTACACCAAGATCTGAAGCATAAAGGAAGATTACAGCCCACCCTTCCTGAAGCCTTCAGCAGAGACTGCTAAAGGCTTGCACATGAGCAGTACAGCCCCTTCTCCCCCAGGGAACCAGGCAAACCCAGTAAACAATACCACTGACTTCCAGGCTCTTTACAGCAAGGGTGAAAAAAGGGCTGCTCTAAGGAAGCCATGAAGCTTTTTGGGACTTGACTGTCACACAGAAGCGAAGCAAGGTTACTCACCGGCTCTGTCAAGCTGCTGTCTTTCTCCAAGAACTGAACAACACAGTATGCCAGCTGTAAGAAAAAAACATGGCAAGATTAGAGCTTCCTCAAGTGTACCCAAGACTAAGTACTGCCACCTCCTAGGCTGGAAGTAACACCATGCCCATTATGCTGCATCTCTAAACAAATCCAGTTTACTGATGGCAAGTGAAGACCAACCAGGCAGGGCCTGAGCCCAGGACATTTGTGCAATTTAAAGGATAAAACTTCAGTCACAGAGCAGTCCACAGCCAATGCATTCAGATGAAAGCACAGCTACACAAAACGGGGAGGAACAAACCTGACTAACACAAAGCCCTGTCCCATAGAAACAGGGGTGAGAGAACAGACATTTCTACTTAGTACCCAGAGTTTTTCACTTCCTATCTCAAGTTCTGATCTTCTCTATTCTTCTGTTATGCACTCAAAATTGGAAATAATTAATCTCTAAACTAATCTAGCAGACTAGCAACTTCTCCACATATCTCAGTGGTGACTAATAGCTGATACACCACATGCATAGGCTGATGACTGCACCTAGGAAATTACCTCTCTGGTTTCAGCAGGCCCCCAATATTTCGCAAGCTTCCAGCACAGAAAGACAAAGCAAGCCACAGCATTAAGATAGTGGGAAATGTCAGGATACCCTCCCCTATCATGCAGTGGCACAGGCCCAGACACCATAAGAATGGAACAGCTACTACAGTATGATACTAGTGAAGAGCCCAGAACATCTCACAGCAAGAACTTTGTACAGTGTGGCCTGGTGGATAGCTATAAACAATTAACTTATAAACTAATATAAATATATAGAGCTTTTAATAGCTATAAGCTTCTGCAAAATCCCAATCTACCCTGGCAACTTGAAGCACTTCTCACCTGAGGATGGTACACACTGAGAGACTTCACTTTGTGCAGTGGTAACAAAACTCTGATGAGGAACATCTTGTGCTCTTCCTTCAGAGGCAAAGCAAACCCATTGATTATGCTGAGAAGAAACAAGGTTCTCGTTAAAATTTTGACCCAGCAGAAATACAGTATCTCTCACCTCACAAGACACACTAGCTCTCACCAACCCCTTAAGGAAGCACCTACCAAAAGCATGGTCACTGCAGCCCAGCCTGCACACTGAGCTCAGCGAGTGTTCTTGGCAGGCACCACAGGGAAATGCCTCTGATGGAGCCTGCACTCTGCTCTGTCCCTGCCAGGCTGAGCCTATACACACTTAGGCAGAACCTCTGGGGAAGGCCAGCACCAAAGCAGCTCAATGTTTGAGTCTTGTGCTTTACAGAACAGGAGGACGGCAGCACAACAGGGCCACAACAGAAGGGAAGCTAAGCCCTGGAGAAGGCTGCCCATTGCTAAAGCTTCTCAGAGCTGTGAGGAGCTCTTCTCTTTTACTGCCTGCTGCAGCAAGATAGCAAGTGTGACTGGACTCAAGCTCAAAAGAACCAGAGACATCTGGAGAGGAGAAGGCTACCACTGTATTTATCAGCACGCTGGGGAGTATTTTACTTCATGCTCTGTCAGAATGAGATTCTCTGGAAAAGGTGCCTCCTGCAAAGACTGCTGAAGGAAGGCACTGCCTTTTCACATAGCACACTGGGTTGGGAGTCTCTCTCACTATGGGCCCTCTGGGACTCCCAAAAGTGGCCTTACCTTCCCAGGATCTCCAGTAGCTCTGCAATTCCATTGTGGTGTTCTGTTTCATAGATGAACCTAAAGAGAAGAATGAGAAGTCATTGCCAAATGCTAGATACAGTTTGATAAGCAAGAGGAAGGAAAATTGCTGTAGACAGGGAGTCTAAATGGTACTAAGAAAGACCTCACCTGTAAAATATATTATTGATCTGCCTCCTCACATATGCTCTCAGACCCAGGAACTTCCCATAGATCCTGTGAAGAATAGTTTTTAGGAAGTCTCGTTCTCTGGGGTCTTCACTGTCAAAGAGATCCAGCAGCTGTGGGGAAAGAAATTCAGTCAGTGCCTGCACACTGTCTGTCTGGGCAAAGCTATTAGCAACACTGGGCACTGCTCCTGTTTGGCAAAAACAGTTCTTGCAGTTGAGTGATGCCTTCAGCACCCTGAGCACAGTGGTCATTTCCCTGAAACATGTGACTCCCTAATCACAAGCTGGAACCATCACAATTTCTTTCACCTTCAGAAGCACAGTGATGGCCTGCACATTCTACAAAGCTACATGTCCCCAGATTTCTCCTGCAAGGCCCCCGTGCCCCTCTTCACCTGTACAATGAGTTATGGTTCCAGTGACTACAGCTTGCACACAGTCTTGCCCTGCACAGAAAGTCCTGCCTGCTCATTCAAGACAAATAAAGAAGGGTCACATCATCAAGCACTAAAATCTGCCGCATGTCCTTCATAAAGGTGGTGCATAGTGGCAGGGACAATTACTTACAGATAGCACAAACTTCTGGTCAATGTATTTCTTGGCTACATTTGGTTGAAAGTCAGGCGATTCCAGGAACCTGAGGAAGAACTCATACACCAGCTGTCAGGGGAAAAGGAGAGATTACTTAGAAATCCCCCTGTACTCTCAACAGTGTTTACTTCAGATTTTGTTTTCCTTCTCCTTAGGGATTCAGGGAAAGGCTGGGAAGCTTGAACAGGAGTACAAAACACAGTATTTCCTTACTCAGTGGATCAACTCAGCTGCCTTCGCTTTAATGGGCAGGGGTCTCTGGTGGCACATAACTGCTCAAATCTGTGTGAGATCTCATCACCTCAGGTCCCCCCAAAGATACCACCCACCTACTCCGATTAAGACATTAGGCCTGGGAAACTCTTCTCACATCTTCAGCACATGTCCCTAGAGAGATCAGAAATCTCCAGAGATGGCAAAGGCTCAGACTCACTGGATGCCCTTAAGACACGCTAAGGAGTAACAGAAGAGCAGAGAAATTAAATGGACCCCAAGAAAACATGCAGTCTTCTGCCTCCTGGGTACTGACTCAAGGTTGGCTTGGCCGCACTAAGCCAGGAGAGCTGCATGCTGTGTCCCACTTGGAAAACAAAGGGCAGTTTGCATTAAGAGGGCTGAAACATTAACTTCTTGTCCTGCTGTTCTCTGAGAGGACTGAGTCCACTCTTATCCCTCCTACTTGTTCTGAGGGGCCACTAGGCCGAAAAAGATCAATGCACTTGAAAGGTCTGACTTTGGAATTAAAAGAATGATAGGACCATGCATCTACAGGTAGAGCCTATCTGCCAAGGACAGCAGTAAAGAAAAAACTGAGGTGCTGACCAAAAAGCTCAGCATTCAGTTGCCACTGAATCCATGCTGGCTGCTGCTGACTCAATTCTGAGAAACAATTGCTGCCTAGCATTCACAGCACTCTGGTGCTGAAGACACGCTATTTCTATCAACACTCACATCCCTATGTCAACTGCAGCAGTGAGAAGTGATTAACCACTGCTGCAGAATGACACCTTATTTCTTCTCTGTATTTTCTGCTTCATTCTGCAGTACCTGCCTCTTTTTCTGCCTTTGTCTGCTTGACAACACATGCCTGTGCAAGTGCCTTGAGCTTTCCTCCTGACTTCCACTGCTGAGCTCTGCTAAACCATGCTCACGGTCACTTTCCTAGCCCTTTTCACCCAGTCTGTCTAAAGCCATCTGCAGCTGAATGCTGCATACAGGCATCAGCCAGTTCCCAGGACACCCTTGCTTCCTGCACTACGGAAGAGCCACCTCTGACCCCTGGGTGGCAGGGCTGGTCTCTTCCCCAGCAACCCTTGCAGGCTGGTGAAGCAGCAGTGGTAGGGCTGGCAGCCTCCAGCTTTACATGGACTCTCAACTTCCTGGAGATAAATTAACCAGATCTATATCCCCCACCCCCTCCTCACCTGAAGGTGTGGCCAGGCAGCCTCTAACGTAGGCTCATCTTCTTCAGGGTCAAATTCTGCTCCTGTGGGATTGGACGATGGTGGGAGTGTCCGGAAGAGGTTCACTGAAAACTGATGTGAGTGAAAAAGTTGCATGAATTACATTCTGACACCTCAGGATGGTCCTCCACACAGCAAATCTTTCACTGCAGTGCAACACATTGTGATTTGTCACAGCTGTGCCCACACACTGATCCCTTCCTGCAGGATGTAGGGTTACAGTCTGCACAGGACCTCCCCAAATGCAGTCTGTGCCAGAGACAAGAGCTTCCACCTTTCCCCAGAGCAGGCACTGTCACTACCACCACCCCCACACACACTTCTCTTTCTGGAGGTGGGCAGATAAGGAATGGGTAGGACTGGGGTCACACTCCTCTCTGACAAATCCCTATCCCTCCTCCTCCCACACTTCCCTATTTCTTTGGCACACAAGCCACACAAACACTGGCTCCATGCCCTACCATGATAACAGCTTCAGGATAGATGGCCTCGGTGACAACATCACGGTTGTGTGTGATGTATTCCACCATCTCATTGAGACCTGCTCGCTTCACCTCCTTGAACTTCAGGTCACTGAGGGGGTCAGAGATGAAGTCAAAAAGAACGCAGCACTGCCGCAGCTTCTGGATGAAAAGCTCTTCTCGTTCGTGTGGAGGAGCATCTGTCAGAGAAAGCAGGGACATCTGACCTTGGAGACAGGCAGATCATCTTCCTGGTTTGCCCAGGTATCACTGTGGTTTGCTCCCTGTGGTTTCCCCCTCCCCTATCACATCGCCCTTGAGCTGCTGGAGAGGGAGAGGCAGTGTTATCCCTGCTATGGACATGGGACAAGGGAGGCAGAGAGACTGCCAGGCCTCTGAAGCAACTATTCCATGAGGGGATTTCAAACATGGTAGCAGTTTCTAACCTGGTAAGCACTGATCTCTTCCCTGTACAGAGTACATTGAAAAAGGAACTCAACCAGCTCCCGTCACAGACCAGTGACAGCCATGTCCTGCACCCCAGAGACACAAAGGGAGCTGGGCAGCACACACTGTGGCCAACCCTCCTGCCAGAGGATAGGGCAGAAGAGAGGGGCCAGGGTGGCAGGAGCTGTACACTAACAGATTCTCTTTTTGATACAACTGGAAACTACACGCTGCCTCAGCCTTCCCCAAAGGCTTGTCTGTGTCCAAGAGCAACATCAAGCAATGGGTCTGGCTCAATGACTGCTGAAAATGCTTTCTCCTTGTCCACATTCATGTTTAATTGCAACATAATGCACTAAGTACACTAAGTGCTAATACCAAGCTGCCCTAAAGTGGACAGGTTCAACTGCAGTATCGAAATTTGCAATGGAAACACAATGAGGAGGAAGCCTGGTCCTTCCCCAGGAATGGGTGGATATAGGAACCAAGGACAGTCTGCACCCAACTCTCTGAACTTCATCACCTTCCTGCACAACCTGCTGAATAATCTGAGGCAATCCTCAGTACACAGAAGCACAAAAGTTTAAATAGCTCAGCTGGGAGAGTAAGTACGAAGTTTGCATTGAGAATACTCTGATTATTTTAGGCCATCCATCAATTCTCTACCTGCTAACAAGCCAAGCACCTTTCCGAGAACCATCCTTGCTGCACTGCCCTTATAACTAGCTGGACACTGTAAAGGTTGCTTTGGGAAGAGTCCTTACACTCTGCCTGGAGAAACTGCAGCTTGTCCTGCAGGTCACTCCCATCCCACTGGCTCTTTACCTTTGAGGGCTGGGAGTTTTTGCAGTTCCCGGTTTTTGCTCAGATTGAAACGGGAAGAGCTGTGCCGGCGCTCCTTCTTCACAATCTGGGGTCCCCCTGAGTACTTGATTTTATTCAGCTGGGTTGGGGGGGGAGCACTGTTACTGGGCCGCTTATTTGACGTTGGCTGCTGTTGTGGCTGCTGCTGTGGCTGCTGAGGCTGCTGCTGAGGCTGCTGGGCCTGATGAGGGAGAAGAGAGTAAAACAACTCAGAAGCTTTTACCTACAAGCTTCATAAGCAGACCCCATCAGCATCTTCTTGGAATGAAAAAAACAGGCAGGTTTTTCACTGTTGCACTTGCAGTTAAGTGCATCTCACGTGTTCCAGCTCTGCCAGCTCTAGAGCTACTGGTTGCATTTGCAACATACCTGCAAAGTAAACATCAGTTTTACTCATGTCTGCAAGGTACCACAAAGACACCAGTACTATGGACATAGAAAGAAAAGTCACATTTTGCGACAAGTTATATGAAGCAGAATTAAGAACTTTCTGTGGTCCAAACACAAATCTCAGCGTGCTGCTGTCTCTGCAGCATTCTGTACAACACACAACAAGCAAGTTTAGAAAACCAGCAATTTGCTTCTTTGTCCTTGTGCAAGGAATCACCTGGGAAAAAGTAAAGCAGTATGTAGCACCGAGCGGACATAATGACCTTGGAAAGGCAATACTGAAGACCACTACAATCATTGCTGCATTCATTGTCTGGAGCATCTACAAACCACATGGACCATACATACAAACATACTCAACCTTAGGTCCCGGGCTGTGGGCTCTCCCAGCCCATCCTGGCTGCTCTCTCCCATCTCCGCTGCCTCACTGCTGTCTGGATTTCAGTAGATAGGCTTTTCCCACATCACTCCTTTTAGCCACACAAACTCTGCCTGCATACTCCTTTCCAACTGCACTAAGAGAGGCACTTTCTCATGTTTAGCATGTGACCAGAAACTCAAGCCAGTGTTAGCTCAGCTCAGCTCTCTTCCGACCTTGCTGAAGCTCTGCTGATTCCAATTCCCACTTGGAGCATAATGACTCAACTGACCCTTTAATTTCACACTGACCCAACCTGTGGAAAACTCAGCACAAAAGAGGGCAACATCCTGCCAGGAAGCAGAGGGATTAGCTGGAACCAGCACCCAGCCTATCCTGGCTGCACTGCATGAGCCACCTCCTTCCTGCTGGTACACCAAGCCAAGGAGCTGCAGGATGAACCTGTTTAGGATACAACAAGAATAGCACAACGGATGGGGAGCAAAGGTGAGTGAAATCCTTGGACATCACCTCCTTCTTTCCCCATAATTCCCAGCTGTCACATAGAGCACAATGGTACAAGTGCATACCTCACCAGAACAGTGACCAGCAGTGTTTTGAGGAAGTGCAGGAGCTCAACAGAGCTCTCCATCCTCCAGAGGGCCAGACTCTTCCTGGCTGAGCTGCAGCTACTCTGCACAGTCCTTTTCCTGAACTGGTTTCCAAAGAGGTGCAGCAGCACAGCACTGCAGTGCAAGAGCAAGAGTTACTACACCTGCAGCATGTGGGAAGGCAGCAAGGTAGGAACAGGGAAAGCTGTCTGCAAGGAGATGCTGCTCTACAGATTGGGATCTGTACAGCAAGTGCAAAGACGCCCCGTGGAAAACAGGGCCCAATACAAAACATCAATTTTTCTTTTTTTTTTTTCCCAAGCCATTACTTTGAATGAGAAATCAGAAAAATTTTGGTTCTGGTCTGGCTCTGTTTGAAGGAAATATTGACTGGTTCCGTTTCAAGCGCAGCTCCAAGCCAAGGTGGGGGGAGACAACAGGATTTGAACTCTCTACAGTTTACATTTGTTTTGATTCCTTTCACAGACCAGCGTTGTCCATGATGAGAGAAGGGAGCCAGATGAGCTTGTGATAAAAACAGCAGTGTCTGCCAAACAAAGCAGGCCCAGACTACAAACTGGAGGCAACTTATCCTAAAGAATGGTCTTTGCTCAGTTAAGTCAGGACAAAGCCTAGCTGGCCAGCTTCCAACACAGAGAAGTTCATTCCTCACCCTGAATACTTGGGTATTAAGGCAGTGTGAGCCACTCAAAATGTTGTCCAGATGCCTTTGGGAGTCCTTGACTCTGCATCACTCTCCTTCCATGGGGAAGGAGGGAAAAACCTGAATGCTGAGCCACCACAGAGAAAAGATGGTACAGAGAGAAACATAAGATGCACCGGTGGCCTCCCAGGCAACAATGAAGGAAGCAGGACACATGGGCCCTCCTAGCTGATAGTACATGCCTGTGTACTCCTCACCCACCCAAAAACACCACAAGCAAATGCTTGGAGCACGGTGTGTTTACTCCATGTAAACACAGCCTGCATCAGGGGGCTGGAAAAGTCCTTGCTACCAGTCTTCAACAGTCCACAGTACTCAACGTCTTACGTGACGAGAGACAAAACATAGCTTCAGGTTTAGCTGCCAGCTATTTAAGAAATAGTCATACACATACAAAAGTCACAAAACTGAGATTGCTAGAGAAAACCTGATGGCTGGAGAGGTCAGATATATTCTGTAGTGCTCACATATTTATGATGGACTATTTGTACAGGCACTTTCTGTCATCAAATTGAATCCCTGCTTTCAGGAGGTGCTTCCTGTGGCAGGCCTGCTGTCCTGCTGCCTTCAACACCTCCTACCTCGGCCACATGAATCAGTAAAGGTTTATTTTAATTTTCCTAACACTTTCTTCTCTGAAGTTTCCATGCCTGAAAACACAGCAGACTACTGAACCTGAAAGCTTTTCTCTTCAGGTACAGAATCCTTCCCCGACACCAACACCAGCCAACTGCTCCATGGATGCAGGTACCTCTCTACCTGAGCAGGCTCAGCCCCCTTCTGACAAGCAGGGCTCACACACCGTGACAAAGCCAACAGCTTGGGGGACACTGTTTGCTGTGACTGTTACACTGCACATGCTGCAGTGACCAGAGAATAGCATAAAGGTGTTTGCACCAAGCACAGTGGGCAGTCCCACTTTCCCCACTGCAGTGGAGCAGCTCCTTGTGCCAACAGGACCCCTAAATGAAACCAAATTAGAACTCCTGCACACAGGCTCCTTGCCTCGAGAGCACTGCTTCCCACCACTTCTCTTTGTTAGGAGCTTGCCTGAACAAGTCAATGAGCCCCAGGCCCTGAGCTTGCTCTGTGCCATTCCTCTTCACCCCAGAGAACAGAGATCCTCTACCCCCAGCCACCCTGAGCTGTGCTAGCTTCTCCTGCGCTCCCCTACCCGTGCATGACCTCACCTCTGCAGGCACTCCTACTGCAGCTGGGTGCATCGCCACTCGGGAAGCCCTTTCTGCCTCACTGGTCCCTTGAGCATCCCCTGCTTGCTAAGCTTCCCAGCCCAGATCTGCTCTCAGCTCCTCCTCCTCAGATGACTCTTCCTTTCCCATCCCTCAAGTCAGTACCTGCTCTCTTTGTCTGCTGTTACACAGCTTCCCTATTAAAATGAGGCTCTCAGCCTCAGAAGTAACATGAACACACTGTAATGCCTGTCTCTGAATAATGAACTCCAGGTACTGCAGTAACAAGCCCCATGGAGATATGTGCAAAACATGAAAATACAGCAGCTTACTGAAAAGGTGCACCCTCTCCCAGAGCTGCAAATCTCATCAGCAAGGCTCCAAGCTGCCCTTGAGGCTGCAGAGCAACTCCCCTCTTAACTGCTGCTAATGCCTGCTCCCACTTCCAGGTCATTAACTCTCTTCCCCACCCAGCTGCCTCTCCCAGTCTTTCTGGCCAGGAGGAGTAACTCTTTCTCATCCTCTCATTCAACGCTGCCTTGGTCTCTGACATGATTTTTTTTTTTCTCCTTAAATAGCTACACAGAAATTCTCTGCATTCATATACTCATCATGTTCCATAGAGACCGAATTAAACATACCTTTCATTTCCCACTCCCTGATCTCATGCTCTACTCCACTCCTCCTTGTCTCTTCAGAAGCAAACTGCCCCCCCAAAGCCAAGGCCTGGCCAAGCTCTGCTGGCTATTCACCATCAAATAGATGCTCATCCTGGAGTAAAACTAAGAGCACTGCAGTACCCCTGTACTTATGAGAGAATCCAACACTTGCCTTCCCTTGTGGATGTGCCTGCTTTTCAACATATCAACATAAAACATAGCCCTTCCAGATCTGCTCCACTAAAAGCTCCTTTGCTGCAGAGAACAAAGCACTTTGCTTAGGGGGTTCTGGACAGACTCCTACCCTCTTCATCTCCCTCCAAAGAGAACCCCATAGGAGCTCCTCGTCCATCACATTTGCCCAGATCCACCAAAACAGAGCTGCTCTGCAGCATCCTTTACTCATCCCACCAGCCAGACAAGTTGCCTGCAAAGTAAGTCACAACTTTCTGGTACGGGGATAAATTAAAGTCGATTCCTTCCCCTGCTCCATGGAGCACGGTGCGAGAGAGGAAAGCACAAACTGGAAGAGGGCTGCCCACACGCTGCCCCCCCCGATGCAAGCCCATTAAGCATCTACTGAGATATGAAGAAAAAGGAAAGATCTCTATAGCGCACCAAATTTTCACCCTAAAACAGGCAATCAACCAACCATAACTCCACAGGGGAATTCACAGGGCATGAAACTCTCACAATGGCAGCAGAGGTATCCAGGCTGGGCTCAGCCCAACAACCCCACCAGACAATACCACTCCCAGTGTTTCACAAGTCAAACCACCTCTTGCTTCTGACATAAGGAAGGAGTTTTGCTCCCAGCACACATTACCTAATTCTTCACACAATGTGAAAGTCAAAATACCTTTCTGTGTTTCCTGAAGAGCAAGAAAATCGCATTCAAACTGGTATACATTTCTTCTTATCAAGCAAAGAGCTCTCTTCCATTCTGCAGCAGAGTACTCCAGAGACAGGAAAGCACCAAGAAGGAACAAACTTCACTGCAGACTCAAAAGAGAAAGGAAGAGACCTGTGGCAGTACACACTGCAGAGGTGTCTCCTTTCTGCTTTGCTCTCTGTTCCTATGATCAAAGGAGACCCAGCTTTCCATCTTAAAGGAAGGCTGGATTTCGTCTGGAGTATGAGGAAGTGGCTGGGTATGTTTTGTGGGAGGGAATTTTAGACACATCACTTCTAAGTTTCTTCTGCATCCAGGCAAATATTACATGCCATTTCAGGTCACAGAAGGAAGCTTGTAGCATGTGACATTCTTCCCTTCTTACTGCAACACTTGTAACCAGGAGAGCAGCCCACTGCTGATTCGGATGGGCACATCAGAGTGACCTGCTTTGTCGGCTATCCAATTCAAGACCCAGGCTTTCCTACACCTTTCCAGAGCTTTGAACTCAGCAAAAGAGCTTCACATAAATAAAAGGTAAGTCTGACCCCATAATGCCAACGCAGGAGTTCTCTCACTTCCTTGGAGTCCACAGGCAGCTCTCCCACCAAGCTGTTTTCAGCTGTGTACACAGAACAAAATGGATAGAGGCAAAGGGCAGGATGGAGGATCTACAAAACTGCTGCCTACTCCAAGGCACACAAAGTAAGCCTCCAATTCCTTGCTGGCCACATGGCAGGTTAGGCATGAGCACAAAACTGAGTGGCTCATAGTAGGGTTATTTTCTGAGGCTCTGCAATGCAGATCTCTGCTTTGGAGTAGACTCTAAACATTGACTACAACCATGCCACTGTACTACACATTTCCTCCTAGTCTTCATTAGCCCTACATGTCTCCCATGCCCAACCCTCCAAATTACAAGTGCAATGTATTCCAGACAAGACTAGAGCACACAAGCTTCTCTGGATATAGAAGTGGCACAGCTTGTTTGCCAAATTGCAGTATTAAAATAAATAAACCACACAGACATGCATGCTTCCTGAGATGTGTATAACATTCTACAGAGACAATTCTCAAATTCCACAACCGCTGCCTGAATGCCAGACAGACTACCAGAAAAGTTCCACTGAACATAAACTTGCCCTAATTCTACGGACATCTTATCAAACTATCATATTCTGCTGAGGTCATTTTAACATATCTACCTTGGCAACTTCCAAACTGAGAGTGAGGCTGCACATCTGGGAATATGGACTGTGCCTTCTTGTGAGGAATGCTGCGTTCAGCAACAAGGCTGTTATACCAAAAGAGAGCCATTTAATCTCTAGCACTTTATTCTTTCAAGTGTTCCTATCCATTACTTCCTAATCTCACTCCTCCAGAAAACGCCTCAGAAGAACAGATCTTTTCCTATTGCTTCTCACTACTCTCCCACTCTGACACAAAGTGACAACAGAGTTTATAGCACTTTGCTCTGACAGGAGCATGGAAGCTGTTCCCATCTGTCAGGCTTGATAATCATGGCTTGTCCCTTTCTGCAGCCAAATTTGCCATGCCCTGCCCACCTCTGTGAGCAGTACTCGCCCTCAGCTTTGTGCCAAATGTCTTTTGCAGGTCTGTAGGGTATGACACTCATCCAGTCTCATCCATAGTCATTGCTCCCTTTGGGCCAATTTTCCTTCTTTGACTTCTTAAGATCCTGGTGACATGTGTTATCTGGTAGAACAGCTTGAAGCAGCTAAAATGAAAGATTTAATTCCTCCCCAAAGCTGAGTTGCACATGCACACTGCTGTACCCAAGTTGAAAGCCTTACCTCCTCTGAATTCTCTGCCCCACCATCCTTCCCGCTACTGCTGCTGTTGCTGCTGCTGCTGCTGCTGCCGCTGCCAGGCTTTGTGGTGCTTTTGGTAGACTTTGGAGACTCCTGAAAGGATGAGAACACATTCAGAGAAAACTTCACCTTGTTCAGAATTTTAGCATCTCTCCGCAGAGCGCAGGTGTGTGCTGCCACAAGACCACTCCTGCAGCAAGCCCTGCTCCGGACATCCACTGCCAGCCCTTTCTCCCTGGGAAGGGCAACCTGAACGGCTCCCCCGGCAGCTGGGGCCCAGGGAGAGGCCACGGACCCAAGCCCAGGAGGATCTCCCGTCCCGGTCACCGCAGGCTGACCCCAGCGGGGCACCTGCGGGTGGCAGGGCCCCGTGCCCACCCAGCCCTTCCCCGGGGCGCGGCCTCATCGGAGATACGCGGTGCCAGGGCATCCACAGCCCCGGCCCGGCCGCCCTGGGCGGCGGCAGAGGCGGATCCGGGCCCTCACCCCGCCGGCGAAGGGAGCAGCGGGGCCAGGACGCGGGTGCGGCCGTACCTCCCCCACCGGGAACATCCCCGCGGCCGGCGGAGCGCGCAGGGCAGGGCGGGCCGGGCCGGGCCGGGGTCGTACGGGGGGGCCGCCGGCCGCCCCTCGCACCCTCCCGCCCTCCCCGCCCGCCTCCCCCGGGCCCGCGCGCGCCCCCGCCGCCCTCCTGCGCCACCCGACCCGCCCGCCGCGGGCGCGCGCCCGCGCCCGCGCCCGCGCCCCCGCCCCCTGCCGGCCACAGCCCCGCGCGCGCCCCCGCCCGAGGGCTGAGCCGAGGGAAGGCCGCGCCGGGGAGGGGCGGCGGGAGCGATCCGTCGGCCGCCGCGCCGCGCGCGGGAGCTCCCCCAGCGCCGCCGCCGCCCCCAGGGCCGCACCTTCTCCTTCTTCAGCTTGTAGGGCATGGTGAGCGCCGGCGCCCAACCGCTCCGCGCCCGCCGCCGCCGCCGCCGCCTGCGCCCCGGCCCGGCCGCAGCGCCCCGCTCCCATTGGGCCAGGCGCGCCGGCCTGCCTAGCAACAGCCGCCGCCGCCGCCGCGTGCCGCTGACGCAGGGCGGCCGATTTTTCTGATTGGCCATAGGGCGCGCGGGCGCCGGGCACGCCCTCGGGGGCGGGGCTGCGGGAGCGGCTCTTCCGGGGCAGCGGCTCGGGCGCGGGTTCGGGCTCGGCTGTTTCCCGCGGGAGGGACTCGGGGCGGGCGGGGCTCCCCGGGACACGGCAGGCGTCCGTCCGTGGCTCTCGGGTCCGCGCTGCGTGTAGGTGGTTCCTGGAGACCGCGAGGAAAAATGACTGAGTTCCTTGTTCTGTCGCGTCCTGCCCGGCTCTCCTTTGCATCGCTCGAGGAGGAGGAGCCCCAACAGCCTGAGCTGGCCCCAGGGTCTGCACCCCACCTTTGCGGGGGCGGGTGCTTGTTAGTGCTCTGATACAGTTTTGGGGAGGCTGCCGGTGGGAATAAGGGGGTGAATGGAGTTGGAGGACGGTGTGCAACAGCCTGCACGTGTCACCTTCAAGCTGGTGGTCCAGCTGGGCAAAAAGCAACCAGCAGGTATCAAGCTGCCCTTGAACTCATGGACCTAAGCTGGACCTGCTGGCAAAGGGCCACCTCAATAGGGCTCGTGATGTCTCGAAGGTCTGAGGTCAATCCTTACTGACATTGTCCTTAAGGTGGTATTGCCAGAGGTGCAAGAGCTCCCATTCCCTTTAGCCAGGCCACTGGTAAGGATCTCATGGAATGCGGCACATGAGTGGGGAGAGAAGTAGGGGACTGGGTGGTATCAGAGGTGATTCAGCAGGAGCACACTCTTTTCAGTCATTGGGCGAACTAACCTGGCGTGACATGTAGGGAAAAAATTCTCTAAGGGTGTTTTGAAAGATCAGTGCATCAGCTTATCGTTAGCATGCTTATCGTCTTCATTTACCTGACAGTCATGGGCATTCCACAGGATCTCCAGGAGTATTGCAAAGTCCTGGTTTCTGTTGTCCTTCCTGTGTCATGCACAAGTGACCCTGGCTACAGCCCCAGCAAAATCATCTGGGTGCTTGTGAGCAGGAAACCGTGCCAGTGTGAGCAGGTAAAAGCCACTTGGTTGACGAGTTTGTAGCTATCATCATTCCTTGTTGTAAACTGTCACATGGAACTCTGGATTGGCTTTCCTTGCTCCTGCAGGCTGATGAAACTCAGCTTCACTGGTATTTGGCCTCTGACTTTGTCCCATTGTCAAATGACTGATGTTTAGGCATAACTTCTGTTTAACACTGTGGCACAAGGTGGCCATCAAGGTCACCTCCAAAAAGAAGGCACTGGAAGAAAATCTTGGGAAATTCCTGCCCCACTGGATGCAGGCAGGGTGAAAAGGAGGCATTATCAGGGGGCAGCAGGAGGAGCCTCTGACCATCATAAAGTTCTGCAGGGCAAGTGAGGCATCTGAGGGTCCCCAGGGCATCAGGGGCTAAGGGGGAAATGGGAGCAACCTTTGGGGAACTTCATGGGCAGCAGTGCTACTGGATGGCTCAATGGGGCAGGAATTTTTGAGGTTCAAAGGAGCAAGGAGTGCTTGGGGGAGTCCTGGGAATATGGGGCACTGTGAGGCAATGGGCAGGGACTCTGAGGGCCATGGAGCTTGTGGGAGATTCAGGAGGATGGAGGTGTGGTGGGCACTTTATGGGGGACTGACAAGGGTATGGGGAGCGGTGGTGAGCAGAGGGGATGGGGGTGCAAGGAAGAGGGGAGCCAGCGGGGGGCAGGGCTAGCCCATGCCAAGCCCACATGTCCACTGCTCATCCCAATGAACCAAGGCATGGAGACAGCTTTTATCTCCTTGTGGAGCCGGTCCCCCTCAGAGAGCATCAGAGCAGGTGCCTGGGGAATCATGTTCTCCAGCCCAGGCAGTGAAGGATTTCCTGGAAGCCTCTCTTCAGCTCCACATCTCTGACTGCTGCACTGCACCTTTACCCATTCTCCCTCCACACAACTGCTTACCAGTCCAAGCTCTCCTCCCCATCCCTGCCCCCTCACTTACCCACATCTCTTTCCTTGCCTTCTGACATTCCTGGCCCCAGACCTTCCATCTGCCCCTGCCTGCCCACAGCACACACTGCCTCTTCCCTGCAGAGGCTTAAACCTGGAAAACATTTTCCTGGACAGTGAGGAAAACATGAAGGTCCCCATCTCCAGATTTTCACCAGAGAAATGATGAAACTGTACTGCAGGATTGGGGTCACCCCACATCAGGAGCTGCCCACCGAGGCAGCACTGAGCCAGAGCTCCTGCCAATCTTATGCTTATGCATATATCTGGCAGGAGAAGCCCTGTGACCCATTCCTAGCAAACACATGGAGTCCTGAGGTCATCTGCTGCACCCTGCTCTGGGGCTACAAGCCTTGTTATGCCACCAACCTGCAGCACCTGCTGTGCCAGACCCAGCAGTCCTGTCTTGCCAAAAAAGGCAGCCCCTGGTCTAGGACTGCAAGGTGGGGGGGGCTGGGAGCAGCTTGGGGTGGTAGGGCATGTGGATTCTCCTGCCTTCAGGAAGGATGCATTCAGCATGGAAGGATGGCTCCATCTTCCATCTGAGCTCTTCATTATTTTCTCTACATGGTCCAGCTAGGAGACAGTTGGGTAAGCAGATGAAGAAGCTGCCTTTAGCAGCAGGTTGTAGTGTCTGCTCTGCCTCAATTCACTTCTCCTTGGCTTTTGTCCCCCTTTCAAGTACCATCTCAGAGAAGATGGCTCTGCCCCTTTTCTGATTTCTCTGCTGCTTTGAATATCTTTATGCTCTCCAGAGACTTTTCTCACGGTGGTTTCGTAACCAGAACTTTCTCCTGGTCTTTCCAGGTCCCTTCAGTTATCTCCTGCTCAGGATTCTGTCTTTTGGGAGCTCGTCCACAGCCAAACACAGCTCTCATTCCTTCTCTTGAAAATGTTACTTAGAATTTGCTGTCATTTGCTTTCCATCAGTCTTCCTCATCTCCAGATCAGGCTGGGAAATCCAGGTGCAGCTGCCCCTGAAGAATACAGGATGGGAAGGCGCTTCACACTGGTGTAGTTCAGCGGGCTGTGTCCTTGCCCCATGGTCTCTCTCCAGACCTCTTGGGATCATTCCACATGTAAAGAAACTCTTTGGAACATGTCCTTGCCCATAGCAATAGTTTCTACTATTGCTCTGTTGTAATCCTTGTTCATGCCTTGAGCTAAGAAATCCCCAATTTTTTCCTAATCTTTACTCTGACTCAATTTTCCTGTTCTTCCTGTACATGTTTTGTAGAACTACGTGAAGTTACTGGCTGGTAAGAAATCCTGTGTCAGCAAATTCCCTCAGCTGATTTGCATTGTTCAGATACAGAATTTGTTGACCACAGATGATGGAATTTCACCCTGGGTTGCTTGTAACAGCAGCAGAAATAAGGTTTGTAGTGGACTATTGCCTCAACAATCTCTCAAGTCAACCAGAATTCCACCATGGGGGTTAACTTGGAATTCAGAATGGATTTTGTGCATTGATATCTAGGGGGTGTGTGTGTGGTAATTTCAGAGGACAACTGACAGGAAGGCCCACTACTCTCTTTCAGCAGGTCAGAGGAGCAAGTACTGATCCCAAATGGAAGAACCTCTTCATAATGGTGGGATGACTCACACAACTGGAGTGCTGCAAGGGGTGCCTATAAACTCTTCAGCCTGGAGAAAAGGAGGCTCAGGGGAGATTTTGCTGCTCTCTACATATTCCTAAAAGAAGGTTGTGGTGAGGTGGGGGTTGGCCTCTTCTCCCAGGTCGCAAGTGATAGGACAAGAAGAAAGAGCCTCAAGTGCCATTTTCCCAGGGGAGGTTTAGAGTAGGAAAAATTCATCACTGAAAGGGTCAGGCTCTGGAATGGGCTGCCCAGGGTGGAGTCACTATCCTGGAAGTGTTCAAAGAATGTCTAAACATGGCACCTGGGAGCACGGTTTAGTGGTGAACACGGCATGCTGAGCTAACAGTTGAACTCAGTGTTCCTGAGGGTCTTTTCCTTAACCTTAACGATTGTATGGGTCTACAATTCAATATTCTATGTACCAGCAGTACAGGGGACATCACACTAAAAAATAAAAATAAAAAAAATAAAAAGATGTGGTGATTCCTGAATCCTAAATATCTGCTATGATGGGAAAGACCAAGCAAGCACCTTTCTATACACCTATGTAGTTAAGGAAGGGAAGCATTCAGAAATGCTGAGATTAGCTTAAGGCCTCCACAAGAAAATACTTCTTTCTAGCACAGAGGAAAAGCCAACTGGTATTAAGACCCACCCCACAAAGATTGACTTGCAAGTAATTTTCCTTAGTTGTCCTCAGTAGTAAACTTCACTCTGAGGCATTTCAGAGGATTTATGACAGCTGAGTCTATTCCCCTTGTTTCAAAGCCTGTGGAGCAGCCTGTAATTCCTTCCTCATAGCACTACAATGCCACTCCCAAGCCCCGTACAGCCTTGGCAGAGCCTGCTTTTGGAGTGACCACCACTCATGATGTTGTCACCAGACAAAGCTCCAACAATACTCAACTGCAGAACTCAGTCTTCCCGCTCAGACGTAGAAAATGAAACAAAATCAAATGGACAAGAACACACTCCTTTGCTGTTCAAAGCATGCAAAAGTATAACCAGTCTTTCCAAAAGCCTGACTGAAAATTTTCGCAATTATGACCTGATCAAGAGAAAACTTCTGAAAATCTCAAATGTTAGGAGAAGCTTGTAGAAACAAGATGAAACACATATCAGCTCATTACACATTACTTTCTGCTAGTTATCCATAACTGCTGGATAGTACAGGCTGGTATTTTAACAATTGCTTCCTCCTTTTATGTCCAGTACATCCTGGGATTAATTAATTTATGTATTTCTCTGGAATCTCAGGTACAGGATGACTCAGCAACAATTCAGAAGAAATGCTTCTCACGCTAACTAGGTTGCACACCCACTTTGTCTCTTCTTATGGATCTGTGTCTTTCTTGGGCAGGTGGTCTCTGAGTTGGTGGCTGCAGATGCAATTCCCTGATGGAATTATGTTTTACCTGGTTGCAGCTGATTTTAGGACAATTGCCAAGTTGGCTTTATTAATTTCTTCCTCACTTAGTTTGGGAGTTCTACCAGGTGTCTTTGTGGCCCATAAATTCTGTGCCCACTATCAGCAGGTATCCTTTTTCCCAATCTTTATTAACCTCTCCCAAGGTCTGAGATCACTGAGGCACCTCAAGACCTAAACTTTAACAAGGCGATTGTTTTTTCTAACACGTGGAAAATAGCCTTTCTCGCTGACTTGGCTTAAAAGTATACGAAGATAAAAAAAAAAAAAAATCAAAGAACTTCCTTTCTTAAGAAAGATTTTACATATTCCACACTTTGTGACACCCACACAGAGCCAGGGAAGCTCTGTAACTTCCTTGCCTGAGTGGTGCCTCTTTAGGCATATATCAAACGAGGACCTACTTTCCAATGTGCTATCATAACTCTTCTGTGCCATCAAAGAACTTCCTCCCTGTTCTCACTGCCGATGGTATCAGTAGCCTGGCTCTGTCTCTCCCCACATCCCTGAACCAGCCGTGCCGTATCTCCGTGCCGATGCGTGTACTGCCTCTCCACCCCGGTCTCACAGCCCTTCCAGACCCCTGCAGACCAGGCGGGGGGCTCCTTCATAGGCACACGGAGCCCCGGCCCTCAGCAGCGCCGCCCTCTCCGCGCACCGAGCGGCTCCGGTGCCGCGGGGCCCGGCCACAGCGAAATGGCGGCCGAGCCCTTGCCCGCAGTAGAGATGGCGCCACGGCCGCTCCGAGGCGCTGGCGGGCGGGCCGGTGGGGGAGGCGGGGATTGGCGGGGGCGGTGGGGGGGCGGGGCGAGGGGCGCGGCTGGAGGCGGGGATTGGCGGGCTCGGCGGAGGGGCGGGGCGCGGGGCGGGGCCGGGCAGTGCCGGGCAGGGCGCGCGGCGAGGGAGCGCGGCCCCGCTCCGCTGCCGCCGTCTCCGCCGCCGCCGCCGCCGCCCCCGCCCCGGCATGAGCAAACGCAACGAGTCGGACACGGTGGAGCATGAACGCGCCGCCGCCGTGCCCGGGCCCCTCGACAAGGGCTGCAGCCTGAGGCGAAGCCTGCGCCTGCCTGCCTCCGCCGCCGCTGAGGGCATGAAGCGACCGCTGGGCAGGTGAGCGCCGCCGCTGCTCCGACGGGCTTTGTTATCCCCGTGTCACTGTCTGCCCGCTCCCGGCGGGGGCACCGGGAGCCTGCCGGGGAGCGGGGCTGGGTTTTGCGAGCTGAGGGGAAGGGCTACTGCCGCCGGCGCCCCCCGGCCGAGGAACCCGCGGGACGGACAGGTATGCGGGCCCGGGACGTTCCCCACCTCAGCCCGGCTTCCCTGGCATTCCCTGTGTGCCCGGAGGGCAGGAGCCGGCCCCGCGGTGCCTTCAGTTCTCGGTGCAAGGGTCTGGTTAGAGAGCGGGGCGGTAGCGGGACCGGCGGACCCAACCCGGCCAGCCGAGGATGGGAGGGGTTTGGTGCTCGTACCTGGGCGCTGCTGCGTCCAGCCCCCTTTGGAACAGACAGGCGTTCTCCCGAAAAAAAATGGCCAGCACGGAATTCTTCCATCAGAGAGCGTATTTGGAGCAGCAGGGCCCTGCTGGTAGGATGTCTGCGTTTTTGGAAGAAGCTGGTGGCCGTCAAAGTGATGTCTTTCACATAAATGAATCAGATTTAGGGGTCAGTAGGAGAAGCTGACGTGCGTGACTCCCTTGGAAGGAGTTTAGCCGTGGCTTTTTGCCAGCTATGTTAACGTTTTAAACGTTTTGTACATATTTATAATGGGGAAATGTTTGTATACCTTTCTAAAAAGGTGACAGTAGAAGGTACTTATCACCTGGACCCTTCATCGTGCAAGATTTTGGGGGGATGCAGTACACGATGAAAACTTGGCTGTCTGGCCCTCTGCAACTGCGAATCAAGATACGATCTTTTAGTTTCACCTAAACCAGTATGGTGGTATTTTTTGTGTTTTGGAAGTGTGAAGAATGTGTAATGATTAAAATAGCTGTGTGGTTTGGGTAGCTGCTACCAAATTGCTGTGCTTCAGCAATACAGCAGCCGGATTTTTAAAAAAACAAAAGGAAAAAAAAAAAGGTGCTTATCAGTGCATTTCTAGTAAATGAGCTATTGTGGATGTTTCTCTGCTAAATTTTCTGAGATTTTTTTCTGTTCTCATAGACAAAATTTACATTTGAAAAGAGCTGTGGAGACTTGCCATGTTCAAAGACAGAGGCTTTAAAATGTGATTTCTTTTATTGGGTAATAGCTATTTAATTTTGTGCCCTGGAGGTAAACCTTTGGGATGCTGTCTCTGCTCTGTACATGTTATGACAAGCTTTTGGTAATTGAAAATGGCGCTGAGTTGATTTCTCATTTTCTGTGACTGTGCAGTGGATCAAACTGCGACAGTGCTCTGCTTCTGTAACATTTTAAAATTTGGTATATCTATTCTTTTTGTCCAAGTGGACCAGTGGCACTCGAATGATGTGATGCTGGCTTCTTCAGCATTATGAATGGCACTCAAGTACCTTTTACTCAAATGGAAATGCTCTGTCGGTGGTGAGCATTGAGCAAGCCCTAAGAGCACCGAGTGCAGGCTGTTGGCTTGGTCTGGCAGGCAGGTGCTTTGTGGATCCCAGACACAGCACAGCTGTATTGGGAGGGCCAATAATAGGCTAAAAATAGGGAAAGCACATCCTGTCTGCAAAAAAATTTCTTGCTTTTATTTCTCCATTTACACATTTGAAAATGGTCAGCAGTCAAGCTTTCCTTATTTTTCTCCATATTCAGCTTTTAAAGCCTGTTTCAGAAATTCCTGAAGTCCTACATGGATTCTGGCCCTCCCCCCGCCTGCTTTCTGCCCCCACCTCCTCCTCTCCTTTTTGGGTCAGGTACTATATTCCACACAGCAGTGTTTCTCAAACTACTGACACTGTAGGAAAATCTTGTTGGAAGCTGGCTTTTCCTTTTCCACATTTTGAAATATCTATATTTCTGTGATTTTTTTTTTTTAATTTTTCTTTCATGCTGTCCTGTGTTGTCTTCCTTTCTTACTGACTTTCAGTGGACCTTCTCTGACATCCTCACCTTGTGAGCCTTCAGACAGTGGATTGCAGGCAGTTACCTGTCACTTATGTGGCCAACAAGTTGCTGTTAGACCATCTAGATCCTCATATTTTAATATGCAAGGTCATGCTGTTATTGCAGCATTCCTTATACCGCTGGAAATAAAAGTAGTGTTTGATTGCTGTTTTCAATGGGTTACATCAGTTTTACTCCCCAGCTTGCCGAAGCGGTAAGGTGAAGCAAATTCAGCTGCAAGGTTTCTGGGATGGTGGAGGTGGCATAATATCTGAAATTGGAGATTTGTACCACAGCAGACTGTTCTTGCTTTGCTCCTTGATGAAATAGTTAAAATCAACACTTGAATGCTGTGTTAAAGGGGAAGTCAGGCTGTCTGCATCTCATGCTGCTGTTCTTTAGTCTCTGCAGACTTGGGGAAGCAGCACGTATGTTTGGCTTCATCATGTGGGTTTCCACCTCTTATTTGTAAATGATACAAGGCACTGGCTGGAAAGGCAAACCAATCCCCAGTAGTGTGGAGTGGCTGCGTGGTTCTGCGGCCAAGGGCTGATCATGTGGCATATTCCATGGGTCAGGAGCACGGCGTGGGGGGGCTGCAGAGGCAGCTGTCTGTAACTGCAGCAGGGCTGCTGTGTGCCCTTCTCCAGCACAGCTTTTCCTGCTCACACCCAGCTCCTCAGCAAAGGCTAAATAGCACCTTAGGTGATGTTTATGGAACACAGTGCTGGCTTACTAGCGGCAGCAGTTTGTTCTTGCAGCAGTATTTTTGAATTTTACCAGCACTGCGTTTGCCCCTCAGTTTTTGTTCAGTCATACCATCACAATGTACTCATTCATCCAAGAGCTGAAACTCATTCTAAAGAGGTGGCTGTGCATTTTGACTGGCAACTACTCTGTTACAGAAAGTGTGTGCATGTGCTTGAAACTGTAATGGAGATGGATATCTGATAAATAAGATTTATGTGGCTTTGGCTAGTGCACAGTGCAGTCAGTGTGGCTTTTCTTAAGTGGTTTACAACGAGAAATGAACAAAAATATAGGTATTTCCATTTTCTTCCATGGATAGCAGTAAAATCTAATGTGATGGTTACCTAAGCACTTTACAAGTTCCTCCTTTAAAAGTGTGTGAATGATTTTTTTTTTTTTTAAGGAGCTGTTTTGTCTGAAATTATTAAATGCAATAATACAGTAAATAAAGAAGTAATTAGCAGTGCTCACTTTTTCTGGTATGTGTGTTTTGTGTGGATGGCCATTCCTCTAATATTTCTGTTGTGAGACATTTTCCAGGTGACAGCGTTGGAAGTGCTAGATGGATATTAGGGTAGCATTGTGTTTTGGGTACTTTCTGTGACTCATTGTTGTGGTCGGTGGCTGTGATGTTCTGAGGAAATGCATTTGAGCAGCCATAGATCTGGAAAACCTTTATGTGGGAGTACAGAGAATAGAGAAAATCAAATGAGCTTAATACTGGCATTAGATAGCAGAGCAAATTCTCCTATTTCATTTTTGCTGAACCCTGATCCTGGTGATAAAAAGTCACATGCATGTTACCCTTCACTTCTGTGACCTCATTGTTATCTGATCCTCATTTAATCCCAATCAATAGTCAGACTATAGATGTGAAGTATGAATTCTAGGATAAACACTTGTTTGCTACAAATGTTAAAACTTGTTTCTGTCTCTCTCCGTGCTGTGGAGCAGTGAAGCGCTTCAAATCCCCTATGTGTGAGCTGATTTCCTCGATTCTTCTGTGCTCTGCCTTGCTGGAGAAGCTGCTGTCCCTCAGGCTCCCTTCAGCTGTACCTGGTACCTTTGTTCCTGGAGACCCCCAGCTGCTGGCACAAGTCCCTGCAAGGAGTGTTTTTGGGACCTTCCTGCTGGCTGTCCAGCCTGTGCGGCCCACCAGCTGGATAATTTTGGACTGACACTACATTTTGGTGTAGTTTCAGTTCCACTGCAGTCAGCCTCATTCTTGTTTTTTGTGGTGCAGCTTTCTCCTGGGAGGCAGAAGGTTGCTTTTGCAGCCTTTCCTGGGTATTTTATGAAAATGCAGGGAGGTGCTGAAGAAGAAGAGTCTGCAACAGCCTGCTCGTGTCTTCCCCTCTGATGTAGCCGAATTTTCCTGGAACAGTGAGTGTGCTCAGGCATGTCAAATGCGATGTGTGGTGACCCTTGATGCCATCCTGCCCCAGCAGCTGAAGGGCTTCATGCCTTCCCATGTCTCTTTGGATTTAGCCAGCGGTGTCTTCCCTCTGACAGAAAACTTGGCCATCTCCATTATCTGCTCCTGTGTCCTCTCAGTGCCCCATCCTTATATCTCTAGATCTATCCCTCTTTCTCCTGATGTTACTTTTTTAGAAGCATTTGCAGAGTCTTTTGTGATTATTCCAGTCTGTTCCATTGTAGCAGAGATGACAAATACTTGAATTGTTCTCCTGCAAGTTTCATCAATATATTTAAGGATTTTTTTTCCTCAAGTGAATTTTATGCTATTGTGTCTCTTAATTGCTGTCTTCAGGTTAAACGAGTTACTTGTCAGGGCTTTCAAAAGAGGAAAGAGGCTGCCTGCATAGAGATATTTCATCAGTCATGCAGCTTTTTCACCAATTCCACCTTCCTACTGGGTAACTGCCTCTATTTCAGTTGTTCTTCAGCAGAGTTCACAAAGGAGCTGGGAAATGGTTTCCAGTTGCTTGCCTGTTCTTTCTTTCATAGTAAATACAGGTTGAATCACAGTCCCTCCTATGGGTAAAATATGAAAAAGCAATTTCCTTTGTGTGAGGGCTTTTTTTAGTGTGTGGGGTTTGTTTTTTGTTGGTGGTGTGTTGGCTTTTTTTATTACAATTCTCTTTTGCAGAGCATGCGCAGCAATGTTTTGCTCAGATATGACAAAAAAAATGGGGTTGTGTAACTTTTTTCCACGTGTATGTCTGCTTTATTTATTTGTTTGTTTATTTATTTAATTTTTTGAATGGTGTCAGAGTAGCTCTGCCTCCTGTTTTGTCCTGTGTATTGTCAGCCATTTTGGCAGCTTATGGCTGGGGAATGCCTCTGAATTGCTCCCAGGTTACCTGTTCAGGGCATTAGGTGTTTGCTCTCCACAGCATCTTCCCAGTTTGTTCATCTTTTCCAGCCATTACAATTTTCTTTCCTTGTTCTCATCTTCTCCTCACTCTTTCTCAAAGACACATTAGTCATTTGGCAAAAATAGCAATATTCCCTGCAATGTGGAGAATTATTAGTATTATTATTGTGGGCTGTTTTAATTTTGGATTTTTTTTTGGTTTTTTTTTAGGATTTAAGGGTTTGTGAGGCCGTTGTGTTGACATGTAGCAGTTTTGTGCCTCGGTGTGTTACTGTTAGAGCCTTTCTTTTTTTCAGCGTTTTCATCACTGACTTTGGGGGTATTTTTGGTGTTAAATAGGTGTGGTTTACTCTCTTAAGCATCCCTTGGGACTCATAGCATCCTCCTGCAGGTCTGTCTGTATCATCTAAAATTTCTTTCCTTGGATCCAGTGTTCCCATGAGCTTCTCTGGATTTTCTGTAATAAAGCACAGCATTTTTTTCTGCTGGATCTGCTCTGTTATGTCCTTCAGTCTCTGAGCAGTTTCCTCAAGTCCCCATATTTCTCATGGAGACCTCTGTTCAAGCAGGCATGTTCAGGCTGAAGAGAGCTTGACCTCTGGTTTTGTGTTGGTCTCCTTGAGCTCCTGATTTCCTTGTAGTGCCATATTTCTGACATCATACTTGCCCCTGGGTTCCGTTGTTCTGCTTTGATGGCTTTTGCCTGAATTAATAATTACCACGCTATTGCTAATTGCTACTACTTTACATTACTTTCCACTTGGGAGCTGTATGAGTTGCCTCTGCTTGTTTGAGTACACCTAAACTTCCCTTGGGTTTGGTAACTCCTGGCACCAGCAGGGCTTCCTAATCCTCTCTGGAGTGAAGGTGCCTGTGGAGACCAGGGTCCTCTCAGCATTGTCACGTTCTTTTCTATCTTTTTTCTATCTTTTCTGGCTTGTGGTTGCTGAGCCAGAAATCAAGTTCTCTGCAGATGCCGTCACGGGTCACTGCAGTCAATCTGTAGGTTTTCTCCAGGATGCAGTGTAGAGGCGTTTCTTTTTGGTGAGAACAACATTGTGGTTTTTTTTTTTAAAGATGATGGTGACATAATTTCCTCTCCAGAATCCCCTTTCTGCTGTATGTTCGAGAGGCCTGGTGTACCCCAGTAGGACTTCTGTATTTGAAGGGCACTGCCTGCTGAGTCTGGGCTCCTTTGAAAGGAGCAGTAGTGCTTGCTTGGGAGGCTGCAGCCAAGTTACTTTGTCCTCCTAGGCCTGAAGGGCAGGTCAGATTATTTTGGTAATCATGTCAGGATGTGAAATTAGTGAATAGGCTTCTACAGCAATTCCCCTATAAAACCTGGGGTTTTGTAAGCTTGGTGGGTAGCTGTACTGTATCCTGGTGTTGGTGTTACAGCAGTGGCCAGCTTCTGACATCGGGAGTGAGTGACTGCAAGCAAGGGAGGTTTACTAAGGATGTAATGTGAGAGCCCTATGTTAATGTAGCCGTGACTGAATCAGTACCACAAGAAGATTAAAAGAAAGTGCTTCAGCTGTATTAAAAGGGTAATAGGAGACCTAGGAGACTTTAAAGCCATTAGCCTGAGGTGGAGTCTGTGCAATTTAAATTGCAAGAGCTAATTTGAAATTCAGTGGAAGAAGATTTAACAGCTAAATATATATACTAATGAAAGTAGATCTGTCCTGTGGAAGGACACTATAAAATGTGACAGGTTTGTCAAGATTACAGCCTGGTTGATCAAAGTATCATCAGTAAAATTGTTTCTCCAAAGTACTTGATTTTATACTGTAGTTTATTTTATTGACATTGCTTGCACTGATAATGGAGAGCATGTTATCTCTATTGAAAATTGGCTCAATGGAGAGAAAAACAACTGGGGAATTACAGTGGGACCGATGCTTGGGTTCAAGGGTGAGTAATTTTGTATATCAACCATCCCAAGGATGAGTTGGTTATCAGTTACTATTGATAAAAGTGGGAGGAGGAGAGGGTTGATAAGGGTTGATGGACAGAGAAGTCAGCAGTTTGGAGCAGATGGCCCCATAGTGAAAAGGCCATCAGGACACAAGTGTAGCTGGCAGGATGGTGGAGGGGAGAGGGTAGGGGTTGTAACTGTGGGTTAGGAATGGTGACAGAGTGTGAAGCTGTTCCACATAAGTCACCTCTGTAAGCTGTCATGTGTCCCTGAATATCCCTTATCCAGACAGTGAGGCTGCCATCTAGGCTGTGGACTTTTGCCTTGCTGGCACGCATCTCTTTCCTTCTCTCTCTCTCTCTAAGCAGTTGGTGAAAGTAGTGCAACACTTGGCTTCAGAATCTGCCTCATTCTTATTGCAGGCAATTCAAACTTTCAAGCAGAATTTCCTAATTTTAGACTCTATCAAGTGCCTTGATCATTCACTGAGCTAACAGGAACCATGCCTATTTACTTTTCAAATCAAAGTGTTTATTTAACCCAGATTTATTTCAAGATTATAACTCTTACTGAGAAATGGAGCAATAGAAAAGATTGTTAGACTAGAAGATTAACTTCTAAAATACAAACACTTGAAAACATTTGAGATAAGCCCCACAGCTGCCCTTGTTCAAAACTATCTGTCCAATTTGTACCCACTTAAAATGGTTGTTAATTCCTCTTGCAAAAGAGATTAGAGTTGAGTAATAAGGGCCATAAGGTCATGTGAAGCCTCATCTCCCTTTTTACTAAAAGTGTGCAGAATAAAGGATTTCATGTGGCATAACTGAAGAAATACCCTCTTGCAAGGGTACTCTTCAGTGGCATTGTGCAAGCTCAGAGCAGAGAACAGAAAATGCATTTACGCTATCCAGAGCCTGGTTTCCCTTGCCCTGGCAGTAAATCTTCCCCTGGGGTGACTATTCTGAGACAGAGGAGCCTACACAAATGAGGATGATGTAAACTGGAAACTTGTAGTCAGGGCTTCCTTCCAGGTTGCAGCATCCTTGCTTGTGGAGCTAAGCATGTTCAAGGTGTTTAAGAACTGAGTAGATTTTAAGACTTCTTGGCATCCTCAGGAAGGGAAACCTGGCACTCTTTTAGCCCTTAAAGCAGTCCTATCTCACTTTTTGTAAAATTTTGATCAGTTTCTGAGCAGCTTTAGGAAGTAGGAATAAAGCTGACAATACAACTTTTATACTGCTGAATGTGAAAACTGAATTGCGCAGAGTCATTGGAAATAGCCCATTCTCATTTGTCTCTTGCAAATCCAGCAGAAATGCGGTGACTGACCTTTGCTTTCAGTTTCTGATAGCGTTGGCTGTCTCTTATAAAGCATTATTTTCCCCTTTTTGACTACCAGAGTAGGGACCACATTTCATTTTAAGCTTTGGCAGGCTTTGTACAAGTGCTGCTCAGCGCAGTTGGTCAGAGCATGGTGCTAATGACACCAAGGTTATGGGTTCAATCCCTATGTGAGAGTTGGACTCAATGATCCTTGTTGGGACCCTTCCAATATTCCCTCGGAATATTCTGTGGATCTGTTTTGTTTCCCTGCAGTTAAGTAAAAACACCAACACTTTGGAGTTTGTGTTTTCTGGGTTGGCTCTTGAAGGCTTTGTAGTGTTAGCAATGGCTTTGGTTTTAATTGTCCTTAATTTTTTAAGCCTTTGTCATTTTGGAGTTCTTCCCTCCACAAGACGATAGCTAGAGCTGGAATCCCCAGATAAAGCACAGATGAACACAGAAAGAGATTAATCTGCCTGGCTATATGCAAAATGACCCCCTGTTCAAAGTGTGTCAGGGCCAGCAGCAGTTCTGTATCTGCTCACACATCTGTTCTTTAACCATGGCTGTTTTATGGCCATGCACTGTTTGTTAAGCCTCCCTTTTTAAACGGGTCACAATTACAGAGGACACTGTGACTGCCAGCTGAATGTAACTGTGCTGGGCTGACAGTCAGCATATGTAATGTTTTGGCATTGTTTAATGTTCTTGTTTGCTTGTATGCTTCCAACGGGGAACAGTTGGTCTATTGTAATCAAAATGTATTGCTAACGATGTGTTCTGAATCTAAAAGGTGGCAGTATCACTGCTAACACAAAAACATTCTTTTTCTTCAGGCTTCTGAGAAGGAATGGCTTCTGATCTCTGCCAGCAAAAGTAGAGCTCTTTCAGCTGGAAAGTATAAGATGACCATTTGCATATATTCGAAAGGAGGAAGGTCTACAATATACAAATTAATCTTTTGCTCAGGTGATTTAGATGAACGCCAGAGTGGTACTGCTACTAGTGGTATTTCTCAGGCTGTGTGGCTGCCTCACAAGAATTGCTACGTGAAAAGATGATTTCATGCTTACAAAGTTGTGCTGCTTGGAAATACAGATCTGTTCCCTCACATGTATCCACAAGAAAAAAAGAGTGAATCTGGATTCTTGTTCTTGCTGCAAGGTTAACACACGCATGCGAGTCTGTCAGGTTTACAGCGTGTTAACAAGAGCTAGTTGGTGGTGGGGGAATTGGCTTGGCTGTACTGTGTGCTGCCTCAATTATGGCATGCATTCAGCAGGCAAGTGGCTTTAAACACAGGTTAGGAGCTGTGGTGGAGCATTACGTGTCTGAACTAGTTCTGCTCTTGAACCTTTGCTTGTGCACCTTGATACTTCTCCCCATGAAGGTGAGTGTGGTTGGGAGAAATGAGCACTGCTGCTCCTATAAAAACCAGACTTGGCTGTTCTCAAGCTTCTGTTTTGTACTTCCAGTGCTGTTGCAGGCTTTTGGTGTTTATGCTCTGCTTTTTTGTCTTTTATTAGCAGACAGCTAATGTGTTCCCCAGCTCATGGAATAGTGATAGGGCTGTGCCTTTAATATAAACCAGCTGTCAGCTGTGAAATGAGTAGAAAACCTAAGAATTCGGTAAACACTGTGGAGGGAGTGTACTTCCATCACAGTTGTATCTCAATGCCAAGCTCGACTAAAATCTAATGTGGGTGACTTCAGATTTGATTAGTGTCAGCAGCATTGCTGGGTAGCTCTGGAGAAAGTATGTTCTTAGAATTTAAACAAGGGCTTGTACCGGAACGGTTTTGGCACAAACTAAGCGGGTGTTGCAGAAGATGCATTCAGGAAAAGTCAACAACTTAAAAACCCTAATCCCTAAGCCTGCTCTTCTGTCCCAAAAGTCAATTGTCAGATCGCTGAGGGTTTAATTATTTGTTGTTTGCTACATACTTAAAATGATGGTAGCATCTGCCCCTTCCTTTTTAAAATGTAGCTTTCAGGTTAATCTTGTCACACACAGTTCACACTAATGCTAATACCAGTGTACCCAAGCATTGAAAAATTACATAGTTGCTGCTTAGTCCATGCTGTCAGCATACATTTTAAAGAAACTGGGGCTGTACTGCCAAATGTTCAGCCCATTCTTGTCTCTGGGTCCATGAAACATGTAGATTTCATGCAGTTGGAATGTTAAGTTATAAAGACTGATGTTCCAAGCTCCTGTCCTTCAAAGGATGTGCCAATGCATAGTGATTTAATCAGACAAGCTGTGTTATTACTGTGTTTAGGGTAGCCAGTTTAGTGGTTATGAGGAGGAGAGCCCAAGCCATGGCACTGGGAAGGGATAGGGTGCTGATGGGGGAAAAGTTAGATATTCCAAGTCCCTGTCCTGTTAAATGGTTGTGAGAGCCTTTCCCTTGCTTGCTTCATTTGTTCTGCTTTTTGCAAGCATATTCCATGGACAAAGACCCATGCATTACCTGCAAGCTGCTCTGTTATTTCTGCTCATTAATGCTGTACACTGACTTGCCTTTCCCTCCCTTCATGGGCTTGTTTTTGTTTTTTTCCTGCAGTGCTCTGAGTCCTGGCATAACCTTTGCCAGCATTTCAGTGCTATCGACCAACTGATCAGCAATGCTTTCCTCTTACCCTGAATGCTCATGACACATTTCCCCAACTTAATGCATCAGGATCTTGATTCTTTCGTGTCCTACCCATGTTTTTTCCTTCTTCTCCAAGCTGAAATGTGCTTGTGAGGGTCTCAATAGCTGGAGTTTGAGGTCCCCTCCTGAAAAACTCAATTAATTGAGCTGCTCTCCTTTACTTTGCAGTTATATCTCTTGGAGGTACACAGCTAGATTCTTGACTGGCTAGATGGCTTCCTTCTTGCTGTTTACTTGTTTAAGTTAATGCTTAATCACCTGATATTAATCAGAAGGAGGCACAGAAGCAGTCTGTGAGGGTCTGGGCTGTAAGAAGGGAATGAGGTAGTGAAGTAGGGGACTGTGGGGGAATTTGGGAGCTTAAAGTTTCAAACCTCACCTGCATTCAGGTAGCTGGAACAACAATGAAGCTCTTACCCCAGCCAAAAGGATATGCTTTGTAGGCTTTGTGGGACTAGATAGTTTGCAATAAAGAGAGGGAAAGGAATGTGTCTAAGACAGTGGTTGTACAATCTCTGTAAGCTGATGCCATGGCAAAAAGAAAAGGTCCTGGAGCCTCCTTTGAAACCTTCTAGGTGTTTCTGCCACAGCTCCACAACCTACCATCTCCACAAACCTACCTATTTGAAAGGCTAATTTTATGTATATTTTCATGTATCTGCTACAATGCAGATACAGGGTTGGGTCTTTTCTAAGATGAACTTGTTTTTGTGGCCCCACTAACCAGTGCCAGCTTCAGGCTGCATAGGTGTGAAGTGAATGGAAGGTGGGATAAACTGCAGAGTTTACTCATGGAGAGCTTGTCAAATGAACTGAGGTAATTTTTCTGACTGCAAGTGTTGGGAGTGTGTTTTAAAGATGATAGAAGTCCAGAGAGCCTAACTAAAAGCAGCATCAATAGTCATTGATGCTAGATGTTAAATTGATGTTAGATGGGGCATTTTTAATGGAAAATAAGGGGTGAGGTGCTAAAAGTGCTGATTAGCATACAGAGAAAATATTGTAGTTCTGTTTGCTGACATGCAGCACTTCTCTGGAGCTGTGTATGAAGCTTTCATGGTCTGTCTGTGATACTGCTGTAAACAGAGAAATAAGTTAGTGCTTATGATAGCTTTCTGCTGTGCTTTAGACATACAACATCCTTATCAGAGATTTTTTTTTTTCCATAATAGTAGCAAAGAAAAATAAATTTCAGTAGCCAGCAATGTTTTTTTATTGTTAGAACTGTTTGTTAGCATTTGTGAGGAAGGTCAAAGTTTTATGGGTGTATTGACATCCTGTAATTTCTGGGTTTTGAGGTTTTTCCTTGGTTCAGACACCTTCACTTTCCATCACTAGTGGTGGTGTGTCTTTTTAAAAAATAAGCTGTCACAATATTCTGAGAAACCTGAAGGTAGAGCTTGCATGCTTGGAAAGATTATCAAAAAGCTCAGCTTTGCTTTCCTTTTATCTTCTATAATATTTTAATTTTTTTTAAGTGCAAACTCATAGGCTTTAAATTTGTTGCCTTTCCCCCACCTTATTAAGCCCATTATTCCTGTTAGATTGTCTTTTAATTTAAAGAGAAATGGCAGAACATCCCAAATCTTTGCTTCTGGGTACAGTCAGACTGTGGAGTGCTGTAGCTTTTCCTGAGCTGCATCTCTGCTGATGGAGGCTTGAATACTTTGCTTCATCCTAGCTTTTAAGGCAAATATTTAAGAAGGTTTGCTTAGTGTTTTATTCACCTCTCTCTCCCACTTTTCCATTGATACAAATAGGAATATTTAGTAGCTTTAGCCAGATTTTGAGATTTGGGTAGCTTTTTCTGTCTCTGCCTTGTGGGCAAATTATTCAGCTTCTATGTATTCTGGTAGCATTGTTTTTTTCCTGTGAAAAATCATTTGCCTGATTTGTTGCATGAAGCTAGCAATCTTTAGTCCATTCAGCTCAGCTCTGGGTCACCAGAGGGAGTTCATGAAGTGTGGGCTGTCACAGTTTGACAAGTGTTTGTGGGAGGAATTAAGCAGACAGCTGTGTAAGGTAGCGTGTCTTTTCTAGGATGAGGAGAAGGGACTGGGATCTTCTGGGATTTTCTTGGGATCTTCTGTAGCCTCTTTGCTGTTCATATATCTGTGACATGACTAAAACAGTCCCTGATTTCAAATTATTTTAAGTCAAGTGATGAACATTTTGGATGCCACAGTGATGAGAGTGGTAGGACAAGGTATAAATTTGCCTGTTGCATCTTCTGTACCTTTGATGCCATAGAATAGTAGTATACCTTGTATTAATTGACTGATACTTCCACACAACAGATCCAACAACTCTCAGTATTTGGGTTTACATGCAGATGGATTTGTACTTGAATTAGAGAAGCTGTCAAAGAACAAATAAGACTTTCCTACCGTGTCCCAATAGCTGAAAGATCAGATTGTCTTTTGAAACATCAAAAAAGCAAATTGTTTCTTTCACAGACATGGCATGTGTCAGTAACAATTTATTCCACTGCTGGATGCCTGCAAAATTGCTGAGTCCTTCATCCTTATAAAAATATATTCTGCATGGCTCTGTGCAATAGAGTACCTTCATTATTTTGAATAAGTGATACTTGTGTTTAGCCTCAGCTGTTGCCTCAGTACCATGCAGCTGCTTGGAATAATCACATTTTAAGACAAGTAGGTGTTTTCCTAAGTAATCCAGTGATTATTTAGGAAAACAAGCACCATCACTCTGAATATCCCTCCTTTCCTACTTCTTTCCCCAGCTGTGTATGCTGATCCATGATGCCATATGGTCTGGAATATCCCTTTGGTCAGTTGGGGTCAGCAGTTCCAGCTGTGTCCCCTGCCATCTTCTTGTGCACCCCCAGCCTCCTTTCTGGTGGGGTAGTGCTACATTGCAGTTTAGTTTTTGAAGGGGAGACTAGAATATTTCTTCAGATAGAGCAAAGGTTCAAAATTTTAAGGAACTTTTGGTAATAGATGGTGAAGGAATCTAGTAGAGCTAATTTTTTTTTCATTTTCCAGATCTTTCCAAGGGCAAAAGTTTTCAGGAGCTGGTTGAAACTAAAATTCTCTGAGAATGCAGTTTACCATGCAGTTTTTGTACATGATATTTTCAGTTGTTTTGTGAAACAAGTTGGGGGTGGGGGGGGGAAAGAACAATGCCTTTATATTTGTGTCTTGTTTCCAGGATTGGGGTTTGACTTTTTTTTTAGATGTTTTCTTAATCCCTAGAATAGGAAGATGTGTTTGGAGGATTTGATTTCTCTCTTTGTGATGTTTCACAGTGAACTCATCCTGTTAAAAGTGCCAAAGGGACGGATCAGTAACTCAGACGCTAAGAGTTCTGGCAAATACTACTGTTTCCACTGGCTTTCAGTCAAAGATGTGTTTTCAGGATTGGATGAATTTTCTATAATTCAACTTCCCTTTTCTCTACAGAGTACCTACAGTGAAGCAGAATTAAGAGTTGGCTGCAGATTTCATTGAGAATTCTATACAGCAGTGCCCAGAATAGCCCAAAATGAGTCATGTGATTGCCTGTTTGCCCATGCAGGTTTGTTCACTATGCAGAATCCAGGAGAGGGTAAACCCCTGGATATGAGCATCTTTTCAGATTGCATTGAACTGCACATAAAGCAGGTTTTTCAGCAAACCTGTAAAGAACTCACATTAATCTTGTAGTGGAAAATTGAGTGTTGCTGCTCAAGCTGTCCAAAAGCTGCTGGTACCAAGTCCAAATGGAGAGGAGAGCCTGAGAACTCAAATTCAGGAGCTGAGAGGCTGTCTCTGTGCGTTCACACAGCTGAAAGGCTAATAGGTTTCTTAGTTTTTTAACTTTTTGACAAGGAACAAGTGAAATAAAATGAAAGCTTAATTGGACTGGGTGGCTCAGGTGGCAGAGGAAAAAGAGATTGGATGATCCTTCAGGGCCTGCAAGGAGAAGCCCTGTGCAGCACCTCTGCCCAGGCTTTGTGCAGGAAAGGAAGATGAGTGCTCTTAATGATCCTACCTGGGCTAGAAACCATCTCTTGTTCAAAGCAAGGCTAGCAAGGAAAGCTGGAAGGCTTGCCAGGGGCCTGATGTCCAGACTGTCCTGCCTTTTGCATGGCTGCTGTATTGTTTCTTTGTGCTCCTGTTTGACTTGGGACTCCACTGCAGTTTCCAAGGTGTAGAATAGGTTGTTTTGTCTACAACTCTGTTGACCCCCCAAAAATCATCCCAGTCCCTTAAATTGCCTTTGGCCCTCATTTTTTTGAATCTTTTGCTCATGTGTATATCTACCTCCTGATTTTATGCTCTTGATCCTCAGCTGAGGGAACAAATGTATTAATTTTTTTTAAAAATATGTTTTCTGTTAGTAAAGTGGGGGGATGTGTTCTTGTTATGCCATATATTTCTTTTTTCCTCTACCACCCATAAAGTCACTTCTGTCACCTGGTGATCAGGAGGTACCTTGTGTGATCAAGGTCTTGGCTTTCCACATCCTGTGCTCCGAGTTCCTGCTGAGAGACCAGTGCTGGTTTGCAGTTTGAAGAGCTGAGGACATGAGGGACTCCAGATCAAGTCAGAGTGACAACATTCACTGAGCAGAGAGCCTCATACTCTGGTGTCTGTGGACATTTTGTTTCACTCTTGCCCCAGGCAAATCACAAAGGGCACATGGGCTGTGGGTGTGTTTGTCTATAGATGCTTTTGGGACTGCAAGCACAGCCTGTGTGTTTTTCTGATAAATGTTATCCTTGCTCCGCTGCAGCTCTGATGGGATCAGTTTTAGTCTCTTGTTTCACCCTTGGCCTGCCCTTTCACCCTGGTAGCACATCTGATCAGGAGATGCTAATGGAAACACTCCTGGTGTAGAAATGATTCAGATGATCTGCAGCAGAAATTATTTTAATCTGAATCTGGATGCAAGAGTATGCCACAGGATTGGGGTGATTGGACTTTGTTCATGAAACCTCCCAAGTTTGCCTGAGAGGAGGGGGCAGCTCTCAGGAGAAGCTGTCATGAGAGGACTCCCAGCTTCTCCTCACCAGCAAGATACACTGTGCCCAAATGTAAAATGTGCTTGTTCTGGGTGAATGTAGGACCTTCATCCAGGTGTAAGTTACCAGGAAAACCTTCTGTCACACTTCCAAGGGAAGACTTCCTTCTGTCAGACTTAGGTACGTCTGGAGAGGGAATGTACTTTTCCATGTTCACTTCAGGAAAGTGCATGAAGCAAAAACTCCTTCGTGTTTTGCCTGTGTTTGGACAGATGTTGGGCAAAAGCCTTTGGTAAATGCAGGGGGGAAAATGTGGTGTCAGGGATTTTGTTTTATTTTGGGCTGACTTGGGGTTAGGTGTTCTGTGTTGTGTGAGGTGTTTTGTTGTTTTGAGGTTTTCTTAGATGTTGCTTTGATTGTTCCAGGAAATCAATTTCTGATATTCTTAGATATCTTCAGTTTGCAGCTGCATATTTTCTACATCACTTGTATTTTCCAACTAAGACCTGCTGAGTTTTCTGGTGAAAAGCTGGTGACAAGTATGTTGCTTTCACATGAGTACACCAAAATTTCCTTTTGCAGGGCATATATTTCCTGAAATAGCTTTTCTACCAAGCAAGAGGAGTTTAATTTAGCTAAACTGCTCACTGAAGATTTACCTGATAATTTCATAATGTCTGTACTTCAGTGTATATTCTTGGATTTATCAGGGGAAAAGCTGTCTGGTGGATAGAAGCTTTGCCCTGGTTACATTGTAAGTAGACATCTCCCTGGAGATGAGGTGTAAATGTCATGTTGCTGATTAGCATCTGACATGGGGCATGGGAGCAAAGAAAGGGATGCCTCAGTTCAGTCTCCAAAAAGGAGAAACTGGAATCATTGCTGAGCAGTGAGAGCGTTACTTGGATATCCTCCTCAGTGTCTTCTGCTCCTGGTTCCAGCTTGTGGCTGGGCCATGAGAAGTACTTTGCCACCCAGGTCTCTGAAGAGCCCCTCTTTTGATGTGCTCTGGTTGTGCCTGGAGGAGTTAAGACCTGGCTCTATTGTCTTCTTAAGTGAATATGGTATTTATTCTGTAGAAGTGAAATCCTGGCATATGCAGAATTCCCCTGGGAGAGCTCTTTTTGGCTGCAGCAGGATCTAGGCCCCAGGCAAGAAAACTTGCTAGAAAGCCCCATCTTGCCTGGCTGCTCTTCCTTACTGGGAAGGTGGTGAGGGCCGAGTGTCTTGGTTTAAGACAATTGAAGGCATGGACACTCCAAAATTAGTAGCTTTAACTACTCCCTTTTTGCCAGTAGGGAGAGGTGAATGGGAGTAGATCTAAGTGAAAGAATAACTAGACAAAATGTTTAACAAAACCACGCTTTTCTCATTGAAGAGAGCTAAGTTAGATTTCAACTGCTCAGCAGTTAAATGTCAGCTATCCTTTAGTGGTCTCCCTTTGTCTTCCACAAATCCATTCCAGCTATGAAAATAGGTGGTAGGTGCTGATGTAAGGGTGGCTGTGGAAAGCTTGGCTTAATCTGAGAGTAGGGACCAATGATCAGCTCAGTGATTAGCCCAAACAAAATGTTGTGTGGGTTTTTTTGCCCAAAGTTGTGAGCATAGGTTGGTTGGTCCGAGGCTTTGGTACTCACTAATGTTCTTCTAAAGCCCCTGTTTTGTATAATTTCCTCTGCTAGTCCTTTGCTGTTTCTGCATTTCTTACTTTAGGAAACTGGGATTGAGGTGTGGAAATGTCACTGGAAGCCTTGATGGAGTTCTTTGCCTCTTCATTGTCAAATTTGCTGTGGGAAGTATAAAAATGTGTTGAACCTTTGAACGTGGGCATGTTGCAGCCACAGCAGGGTGACAGTGTCTTAGTAATACGCTTTTGCCCCTCTTGGAAAGTGACAGTTGCTTTAGCTTGTGAAGAAAAGGGCTTTAATTTTGGTACTACATGTTTCTGGAGTCTAGAATGTGGTGCCAGGGTTAGAAGAGGCAGATAGACACTTGTAGGCAGGTAGTAGTAGTGTGGTGAAGGCAGGTTTTGGATGAATGAGAGGATAGCCTCTTCCCTGTGAGCACCTTAGCAGTCATGCCATAAACTTAGCAGAGCGGGGGAGATTGGAATGTCTCCTTTGTTGCTGTGCTGGAAAACAGTTCCTGAGAGCCTTGGCTTTTGGACCACAAAAGCCAACGAGATTTTGAAAATTTTGGTGCATTATTTCCATCCCAGTTCCATGTGTATGCTCATTATTCTTGTACAAATGTGTAAAAACCTGTTCTTTAGGCTTTCTATTTGACAATTTCAACTAGCTGACAGTGGCTAAACCCTCTTAGCACTAGTTTAGAGCAAGTTTAGTGTGTCAGCTCCAAGAATTTCCAATGGGAGATTAATAATTTCATGCCTTTTGGGAAAATTGTTCTCTGATTTCAGCTGCCTGCAGATCTCAATACTGAGAACTGTTTGCTCACTGGCATGGAACATGATTCTTGCTCAGGACTGTCTGCTGAAAAGCAACAGAAATTGTGTTGCCTGAAGGGTGGATTTTAGTTCTTGATTGCAGGGCTGGTTGAGAAACCTCAGTGCACATGAGATGTTGGTTAACTAAACCATTACAAGTACACCTTCATGTAAACATATGGGCATATATAGACATACATATGAATGTGTGTTTGGTAGTTATTCTGATACAATAAAGGGAATTTTGAGATACATCGCGTAACTAGCTGCTGTGTGTTACTTGATTGTTTGTTTGTTTGTTTCTGTTGGTTAGTATTTTTTCTGTAGCTTGTTCTTCCTAATCAGAATACTCAAGAGAAAATCAAGATATAATGTTGGGGCAATTATTAGAGAATAATGCTCCAGATTATGAATTTTATAACTTAGGCTTGCTTTCCAGGGCATTGAGAGGTATGGACCCTTTTAGCTGGACAAGGCAGAATGTCTGTTCCTGTCTGTACATGAGATCATGTGTAACTTTATCAGTCTCATTACACACAGTTCCACAAAATATGTGAAAACCTAACAGAACAAAATCTGATAGTGATCTAAATGGGAAGTATGGTTGGGCTACTTTTTGGAGATGAACATGTGATATGCATTCTGGAGGTTCTGAAATCTGTTAAGTTAGCAGGAAAAAAAAGCTCTTGTTACAGAGTCTTTTAAAATGTAATCAGTAGGGAGTTTCTATTCCCTTTTTCTAAGCTGTATGTCATCAGCTGGTATTTTGGTTACTTCTGCTTCTCTCAAACAACTGAAGCTACACAAGCTGTTTAAAATTAGGTTTTGTTTAAAGTATAAATGACCGGATTTAAAAAAACACCAAGCACACAGATTGTTGTGAAAATTGCTCCATAAAAAAATCTGCTGTGTTCAGCTCTTTTTATTTTTCTTTTATACAGGCGATATGGATTATGGTTTCGATTGAGGAAGTTGATACTCTGGTTGCTGGGAATGTACATAGCCATCCCGTTTCTAGTAAAACTTTGCCCTGCTATTCAGGCAAAGCTGGTCTTCCTAAACTTTGGTAAGTGACTCAGTTGGGTGGGTGGGTGAGGGGACAAGGGGAAGAGTGTGCTTGTCTTTCATTTGTTTGCCGTTACTTTCACCCTCCACGTGAACAGCTTGTCAAGGACACGAAGTTTGACGGGTTGTAAACTTCCCCAGACTGTGGCTTGGAAAGCATTCTCTGTGGCCCTGGTGGTTGCTGTAGCGTGTCTTTATATAAATAGAGTGACCAAACTGAAGCCAATTTTCAGCCAAAAGAGTTTTCCTTCAGGAATACTGTGCAATGTGTCAGGTGTGTTTTTCTGAAGGGTTCCACACAGTTGCATGAATACACAGCAAGCAAGTGAAATTAAATCCAGCAATCTAATTTTGCATTTAAACCTTGCTTATATTTTGTAATGAAGTTATGAAAAATATCTTCCTCTGATTGTGGAAGCTAAAGGGACCAACTATGGATACCTTGTTTTTTATATAACTTTGCTAATTTTGACTGAATGCTTTGCGTGTTCTCACACCTTGGATTGTGGTTGCTGTGAAGTGTGCACATGTGCAGGGCAGCTCTTGTGCTTTGATTGTCAGAACTGACAGCTACATAACCTGAACAGTGCAGGTTTCAGTGATTCTGCTTTTGCAGAGCTTTGTTAGGTCTCACTGAAGCCCCTTCCTCTGCTCATTCACAAGTGACCAAAATAATTGTCCTGCAGCATGTTCTTGTTGCTGTGTTTGCAAGGTTTCCTCCGTATGGTCTACTGTTTAGAGTAGGCTCTCTGTTTAGAGTCAGAGCAGAGATTTCTAGAGAAATTGTCCAGAAACCTGCCCTGCAGGTGGAGAGTCATGAGTAGCATGGAGAGTGGGAGAAGATGGACCAGCTTTGCCCCGGTGGTTTTGGAAGTTCACCCCTGAACAAATACAAGACCTTGGTAAAGTGGCACAATATTTAGAAGAAAATCACCATGTCAGTTCCAAAGAGGGGGAAATTCCTTCAATGTGTTGGGCCCTGGCTGCTGATTATTGGACTCTGCTCATTACTGGACAGCATCCTCAGGGGGAGGGGAAGGAAAGCAGAGCAGCAGGCACCGTGGCTGCTCAAACTGCAGCTGAACCAGAGCTGAAGCTGTGCCAGGAGCAGTCGGCCCTGTACAGAACAAGAAATTCAAGACCAGATCAGTTTGTGTAGTGAGCGATGAAGAAAAAAAAAGCAGGACCCTCACAACTAGAGGAAGAGGCAGGGCCAGAGATAATCACCTGATCCCTATACCCAGTTGAGCTGTGAGGTGAGTCCCTGGTTACCTGGCTGCTCCAAGGAAGCCAAGCAATTGGGGCTCCTGTCCCAGGATGCAGGCCTTGGCTGGGGATTGGGAAAAGACCAGAAACACTCAGCCTCTGGAAATGGCTCCTGTCAAGCATGAGGGAAAGATATCTTTGCAAGGATGACCTTTTAGTGCACCAAGAGAAGTGGAACACCATGGAGCAAGGTATCCAGTACCTGAGAGAATCAGCTGTGCTGGAGGTGATCTGTAAGGATTCAAAGGAGCAGTCCTGTGTAAACCCAGATGACATCCAGTGTGCACAAACCACGTGTTGGAAGTTCCTGTGGATCATGGCAGTGTTATGTGTCAGCTCATTGGTACTGACGTGGTAGAAAAGAGGAGACTAAAAAGTGGACAGTTTGGTCTCCAAACTCCAGCCATATGAAGAAACCATCTCCTCCCTGGTATGGACCTGTGTCTCATCCACGGAAAGACTGTCCAAGGAATTAAAAAATTTAAATTAAAGAAGAAATTAAAGAGGGCCACCAGCAATTCAAGGAGGAACTGTCCCATGTCCTGCCAATACAGACCAGAGTCTCTGTTACTGTGAGAAGGCACTTCTCTGCTTGAGAGAGAGGGGTCACACCATGAGGTACCCTGTGGTTTCACCTGCATGGTGGTAAAATGTCAGTGGTGCCACCATAATGCAATTTTCTTCATTCCTTCAGTAGCAGAGTGGAGGCCACAGTTTGCCTTTACTTGGAGAGGTGTGTACACCTGGAAACTACTGCCTCAGGTGTGGAAATACAGTCCCACCATCTGCCATGGACAGATCCAGACTGCACTGGAAAAGGATGCAGCTCCAGAACATCTGCAGTACATTGATGACTTCATCATTTGGGACAATACAGCAGAGGAGGTTTTTGAGAAAAGGGAGAAAATAATCCAGATCCTCCTGAAGTCCAGCTTTGCCACAAAACAAAGTAAGGTCAAGGGACCTGCCCAAGAAATTAAGTTTTTAGGGGTGAAATGGCAAGATGGGATGTCATCAGATTCCAATGAACATGGTCAACAGAATAGCAGCCATATCCCCACCGACCAGCAAGAAGGAAACACAGGAGCTTTGGGTTTTTGGAGCATGTATATCCCAGAGGACAGCCAGACTCTAAGCCCTCTCTATCTTGTGATATAGAAGAAGAATAATTTCAAGTGGGGCTCTGAACAGCAGCAAGTTTTTTAACAGATCAAACAGAAGACTGCCCACATAGTAGCCCTTGGGCCAGTTAGAACAGGACAGGATGTAAAAAAAGTGCGCTGCTGCTGGGGAGAATGGTCCTTCCTGGAGTCTCTGGCAAAAGGAACCTGGAGAGACTCAAGGGCAACTCCTGGGGTTCTGGAGTTGGGGATACAAAGGATCCAAGGCCTGAATTTCTGGCTGATGTTAAACCACCACAAAGGCACAGAGGAGTTGGCAGTCTGAGGGTCCACATTTGTCAAGTTAACATTGGCTGTTGTCTGCATTGGTTTTTATGTTTGTGTCAAGTTTAATGATTTTTTAGAGGGTTGGTGAAGTGAGATTTGACTGTCACCATTATCAGTATTTCTTTTTGTGTCACTAGCATAAAAGCTTGTTAATTTTTGTGTGTTAATTGCTGTACCACTAAATGTCAAGGAGACAGATTTCCTGGTTTTGCTGTAGTGGAGCTCCATTTTATGGGAAAAGACTGAACCCATATCAGCTAACCCACGCCACTGATGCAGCAGAGATTTATGAAGCAGACTGGACAGAGATGGTTAAATGTTTGTCAAATGAAGCTTTGTCTGTCTCCCCTACCTTCTCTTAATTTTAGCCTGTTCCCTATTTTTCTGGTGGTTGCCTGTGTCTTCTTACCTTGCAGTCTTTGCTGTTCATGTTTTAAATCACTGCTTTAGCAAATTCATCCTTCTACACAAAATGGTCTTCCTAGACAGCAGATCTCTCCACTGCCTTGGTGAAACAAGTTTTTGTAAGAAAATAAAGGTAAAAATTAAAATATTTCTCCTTTTTATTTTTTTTAATTTCAGTGAGGGTCCCATATTTCATTGACTTGAAAAGACCACAGGATCAAGGTTTAAACCACACCTGTAATTATTACTTGCAGCCAGAGGAGGATGTAACCATTGGAGTCTGGTAAGGAATCCAGTTCTGTGCAGTATGTGCTATGCATCTTTATCTTTCTTTTTGTTCTTGGTGTTGCCTATTCAGTCTTTTTGCTGTGCATGCTCTCATTTGTGGATGTTTGTATTTTCCTCTGCCAAGTGACCGAGTTCATGTTGGAAAGTATGCAAATCTCTGGGGCTCATCTGAGCTTGGATCAGTAATGTACAAAACACATTCAGACAACCTGTGCATTCAGAGAAACGTCAAAATTTGGAATCATAAAGGTTACAGGTCTGCATCACTACAAAGATCCTACCTCCAGATCAGACCGGACCCATGCAGTTAGACATTTTGTCATTCAATTCTGATTCATATTTTGTTTTGCAAAATACATGTGGGGGAAGATAGGAAAACAGATCAAAGTGTTCAGAGTAGGAGGAGGAAAATTCAGTTCATAAAACATATGTAAGATTTGGAGAGTGGGTGAGAACGGAACACACAGTTTACTCTCTTCACAAAACAAGTGACAGTGTCAGAGCTCATTTGTCATTTCTTTCTCACAAAGATGATTTTCTGGGCCCAGGTAGGGACAACTCATTTTAGCTCCTTGTTACCCTGAATCCTGTCTGGAACAGAGGGAAGGGGGTGTTCCCTTAAAAGAGACAGTGATGTTCAATCTGTGAAGTGCAGGATTTGGAGTGTGCAGTTGTGTGTGCAAATTAGATGTGTCCTTTAATGCAGTAGAGATTCTCTCTTCACAGAGTATATAACCTTTAAATGGGATAGAGATATTCTTATAATTAGGACAACTTCTTTCCTCTAAGTAAGTTTTAGTGAAAGTCATGTTTAGAAACTTGAAAACTTCAGTCTGTCCAGGATAGGCTGATAAATAGTTGTTTGATTCTTCACCTGGACAATTAAAATTCTACTTGCAAAGCTGTAAAATAAGTTTTTATTGCAGTTTTGGTGTTTGTACTTTGTTTTCCTTGAGGCTGTACTGTGTATCTTTGCTAAAACAGAACTGCCAGCTTGTGGTAGCAATTCAGAGGCTCTCATTTGCCTTGATATGTATGGAAGATTTTCACAAAAGTTTAGAACCTTGCTTTCAAAAGCCAGTGCACGGTCTTGTGTTTGGTACATTTGTGAAACAAAATCCTCAGCCTGCTTTGTTTGTAAGTTTGCAAAAGTCTTGGGACAGAACAGCTGAAGAATTTTTGAGTTTCACAGTTACTGAGACTCTTTACCTCTTCAAGATCTTGGTGTCTGCTGACTGCATGCAAACAAGTAGAATTTTTACGTTGCTTTCTCCCTGTTAGTTTGTCCTCTGAGCTTTACATCCGGGGAGGATCTGTGTGGTAGGTGCAAGTTTGTCTGCCTTTCAGATAAAAAGGCATGTGGGTGCTTAAGTTACTTCTGAGGGCTGTAAGCCAGCCCCCTTCTCAACAACTGAGATGGTTATGGGCATGTACTTGCTTTGTTTGTATTCTAATTACCCAGTTTAATTGCCTACCTTCTGTTCAGTCTGTCATTTCTCTGTCATTCCTCCACCAGTGTTGAACTCTTTCTTGCAGGCCACCTAGGTGCCTTATCTACAGAAGAACTGCTGTGAGTTAAAAATTCCTGCCTCTTGTAGATTGTAACTTTTTCAGATAAAATGTTACACCTTCAAGAACCTTGTGCCTGAAAACAAAACACATGATCATCTCCTCAGAGCCTGGGCTCCCCCTTTTTCTCAGATTGGCTGTAGTCAGATATGCCTCTTACTCTCTACACATTCTTTCTGAGCCCAACTGCCTTTGATTATTCTGAACATCTGCTGACGTAGCAGCGAATCTTGTTTATGATATATAAGTATGTTAATTGAAGTAATTAAGTGCCATGAAAGCTGAGGAACTGCAATTCTTTTCCCAGAGCAGCAGGAAGTTCAGTAATTGTGCCTTTGAAGTTTGATGCCTTGCACAGACAGCCCTAAGTTTTGAGGGCAATGGTGATGGGAGGTGAAAATGTACAAAGAATTGTAGCCACTGCCTTTTCAATGTGATCATTTGTCAGCTAATCAGGACAGTTTTATGAAAAGTGTGTGTGAGGTGTGTAATCCTGAGTGAAGGAGTTGAACAGAAAATCTCAGAATTCAAGTGGCAGACACTTCAGTGTTGAGTAGCAGCAGGACAGTGTAAATTTTCCTTCTGTGCACAGGCACACGGTCCCTGCAGCCTTGTGGAAGAATGCCCGAGGGAAGGACCAGCTGTGGTTTGAAGAAGCTTTGGGCTCCAGCCATCCTGTAATCCTTTACCTGCACGGCAATGCAGGAACAAGGTGAGCCACAAAACACTGATGGCTTTGTTTCAGGTTGTGTTTTCCTGGCTTGTCACAGCTTCAGCACATTGAGAAAGACAGAAAAACTCTTTTGGGGCTGTAGTGATAGGACAAGGGAAAATGGCTTTAAACTAAATGAGGGTCGATTTAGGCTGGATACAGGGAAGAAGTTGTTTGCAATGAGGGTGGTGGTCAAACACTGGAACAGGTTGCCCAGAGAGGTGGCAGATGCCCCATTCCTGGAAACATTCATGGTCAGGCTGGATGGGGGTCTGAGCAAACTGATCTAACTGAAGATGTCCCTGCTGGTTGCAGGGGATTTGGACTAGATGGCCTTTAAAAGTCTCTTCCAACCCAAACTATTCTATGATTAAAACTGAAATAAAATCTAAAATTAGTTTGGTGCTTCTCCTTTTAAAAGAAGGCACATATGTTTTATGGAATGATCCCTCTCCATTTATTGAATGTGGGAATAGATTTATTGCAGTTATCAGAGATACCTGATATTATAGTTTACCTTGTATCCACTGCTAGAAGCCAGGAGGTTGTGACCCTTCCTAAATCAGGTGATGAGAAGTACTTCTTTTCAGTGTAGTAGTCTCTGAATTGAGACATGGGATGGTATTAGTGCTTCTGTATATGTGACTCACAGGCATTAAATAAACCTTCCAGTTCCTTTTGTGTGTTTATTTTTGTAATTAACACATTCTGAGGAAGGGAAATCAGAAGGAAAGAGGAAGGTCATGTGCTGATCTTGTTTCATTATTGCATCTGTCCAGGACATTTGTCTGGACCAGGAGCACTTCTAAAATTTGAAAATTTATAGTTGACTGTTTACTGGCTAAAGTTGTAGGTTAGTTCTCTGTACTTTGTTGCTGGATGCTAAAAACCATTAATGCAGTGTGAAGATATTTCTCAGGATCATATTCTTCCTGCCACCTCTCCACATGTTACGGTGCTTTTGTTAGTTTATTAGAACACGGTTTTTCTCTTAAAAATATTCATTTTACAAAAGAGTATCAACCCCATGCTGAATTTGGAGTGTCAGTTCTTGGGATGTTTTTTCTTGATTGCATGTTCTTTTGAAGCTGATGTCAGCCCATAGATTCTCTGCAAGAGCAGCAACATTGCAGGAAAACAAGTTCCATGATGTAAACTAAAACTGTTTTAGCTGTGTTGGTAGTGAAGGTTTGCTAGCCTCTACATCACAAGAACATTTTTCACACAAGTTCTTGTCTCAGCAGTGTGCTTTTCTTGGTACAAGGGCACGGTGTAGAAGATGTGTGCTGCAACCCAGGAAATGCATGAGCAGATGGGTTTTTTCAAAACTGCCCTTGCCTTCTTGTGCTGATGCACTGCAAGATTTAATCAAATTGTAGTATTGTTTTTCAGATATTTCTTCACTTTGGTTTTTTTTTGCTTTTGCCTTTATTTGGTGTGGCAAATGATACAAAGGGAAGCTATTCTGCAGCTTAATGGTGGAGACTTGGGGCCGGTATCTCTGCTGTGTGTGTATTGATTAGATTTCCTTCTCAACTCCCCCAAGTGCTCCTGAGATAAAGGACTGAACTAGGGATCAGTTACGTATTTCACATTTCACTCTGTGCACTGGAGGAGCTGGAGGTGTCTTGGCATTGCCATTTCAGATTTAATGTGTATCACTGTATGTTTGTTTCTGTGCTGCACATTCAGTTGTGTGTCCAAGGACTGCTTTACCTGCTGCGTTAACCATGAGTGAAAGGCACTGCATTCCTGGTTTGACTTGAGTGATCTGGGGCTGAGGCAAAAATGCCATGTGTACTTGATCCCCTTAGGAAAAAATCCTGTTACACTTTAAGGAAAGCATGAAAAAGCACAAATGTGTGCATGTGAAAGGTGACTTTTCAAACAAATGGATCATCATGTTCAGGCTTGTATGATTCACAATCACTTAAAAGCAACCCCTTGTATCTTGCCCTGTTCTTTACTGCATTAGGTAATTTGTAGCACAGTTGGACCTGACAGCTTTTGGCTGGCAAGTGCATGTGTTCTTAGAGGGAGATTTGGCATTTTGGTTTAGAGACTGCAGTGACCAAGCCAGTGATGGTATCAAAGTTTTAGAGTTTTCATGAGTGTGAGAATTACTGTAATACCAATACTAGACCAAAGTTTGAGTATGGATTAGCCATGTCATGTTGTGCATATGTCTTAAGGTATGTCATACTGAAATTTTAGTAAATTCACATTCCTTTCCATTGTCTAGGTTTCAGTTTCTATTTATAAATAAAAGCAGATTCTTCCCCTGGACTTATTTACAGTGTTCAGCTCTGCTTTTCTCTGCTCACATTTTTGCACATGTCCTTTCTTTCCTTGTGCTTGGAGCCAGGTGAGAAAATCTAAGGGCCACCTGCTTGGCTTAATGTCATGATTTCTGCTGGGAGCATCAAACTTTTGAGAGTCAGGACCACTGGCTGGGGCAGCACTTCTGGCAAGAGATCATTTTTGCAAAGCAAAAAGGGACAGACTGTTCCGGGTGCATTACAGACTTTGGAAAAGGCAGATAGCAGGGTGGGTTGAAGAGTTAATTTTTACCCACTGTGAGGCAAGATTTAATGGAGAAGTTGACTTCAAAATGATGTCCTTCATACCTCGATGAAGCCTGGCTGTCTCCTTGAAGCCTGTGACAAAGCATTTATGGTGTTCATGTTTGGCATGTTTTTATTAGATTGCTTGAGGCAATTGGGAAATACGTTTCTGGAAACTTAAATGCTCAAATGTGGTTGGTTTGGAGGTTTTTTTGCATTCGTTTCTTTTTGTTTGATTGTTTTATGTTTTTCTTTCTTTTTTCCTCTCCTTTTCTCTTCATCAATCACTCTTGCCAGAGGAGGAGATCACCGTGTGGAGCTTTACAAGGTAGGTGGCTGCCTGTGTTGTCCAAACAGCTGCATTAACACATCAGGTGTGCACAGAGTTGAGAAGACTGCTCAAACAGCCCACTGCCAGCAGGTGCAGGGCTCTTGGGGCTCTGTGTCCTTTAAATAGAGATTTAAATATATGGGAAAAGGGATCTGTAAGCTGTGAGCATACTTCTCCCATCTTCAAAGATGTTTGAAAGGTCTTCTATTTGCTGTTGTTAACTGCCAGCTCCAGCTGAGCTAACCAACACAGTTTCTGGGAAAAATCAAAAGTTTTATTTAATTACAGCCCCAGTTTGATTGATTAGCTTAGTATTAATCTAAGGTACCATTTAAGAGTATTCAGCCTGGATTTCATCTTTACTCATGGCACAGCACATTTGTATGACTGGTGCCATCTCATGTGCAGAAGGTTTTATAGAAAATCCAGTGAATTTCCCAGGTGTAGCAATATGGTGTGAGTTATGTGAGAACACAGTTGCTTTGAGTGTTTTCACTAACGATTTTTGAGGTAATTAATTTTATTAAACTCTCTTTTAGCTGAAATTCTCACACACAATTTCTTGGTCATGTTTCTAAAAAAGCAATAATTGTTTTTGCTGGTTCATTTCAGAGAGGTCTGAGTCTGATTTTTCTTCTCTTTATAATTTGTGTCAGTGTTGGCACTCATAAAGCTTTATTGCAATTCAATGCAAGATCCCCTGCTGCAAAATCTTTTAAATTCAGATTGCTTAGAAAATAATGTTTAGCAACCCCAAGGAGGCAGGTGATACTTCATTTCCTTTAGGAAAAAAAAGATGAGCTAAGTTGCAGAAAATTGGTTGAGGAGACTGTCATGTATGGTGATCTGTTTTGTCATTTTTCTGGGAACCAGCCTCTGCTGCAATGCATTTTGTGCTGGCCAAGACAGGCAGAGGAGCTGGTTTTGATTTTGATGGACAGGAGCAGCAGTGGCTCAGAATATACAGACTTGGTGTGTTTCTGCGTGTACATATACAGAGAGCACAGTTTACCAAAACCCAAGGTTTCTATTCCTGGGTCTGGTATTCTTTGCTTCTGAGAGCATCCAGGCAAGCTGCTTAGTTTGCCTTTTTCAGTCAGTGAGAACACACACATGGGCTTAGCAGAACCACTCCAGAAACTCCAGGTTTGTGTTTATTCCAGCAGAATGAACCAGTTTGGGATGCTGTCCTTTTTGCTGGTGCTTTTAATAGGCCTTCCATGCAGCCAACACATAGCTAACATGTATAGAAGACAGGTGAGCTCTCAACAGATTAAATAATTTTTAATGGCCTAGGAAAGGTGAGGTTGTATATATCTTAGCAGTAAAATCACATTGTAAAGCTAAAAACCAAACTTTTCAGGAAGAAACTTCATCTTCTGCATGTCCAGTCAGGGAACTCAACGTGTAAGTGAACATATAAAAATGCCATATAGTGATTCCGTTGGAAACAGCTATCCTGCAGCATCTAATTTGTCTAGTGGGAAGTGCTCTCTCCCTTTCCAGTCAGGTGCCAGTTGTCTGTATCAACTCCACTTGATACTGTGTGCCCCAAAGTGGTTGTGAAATGTTTGTTTATAAATCTACCCAATATATGTAATCTCTTAAAATTGTGCTACAAGTAATGCTCAGCTGACAGGTGTCATTTCATTTGTAGAGTAAAATAGTCCCAGTACCACTAGAAATAGTGCTGGTTTTGTATTTCGTCTTTAGAGTATATCATAATACTAATATTGCTTTTTTAAAGATAATGTATCATGCATAGCCCACAAGAGCAACATTTTAATCCTTTTGTAACTTTTTATTGATTTTTGTATACAACAGAGCTGTTAGGTTCATATCAAGCAATGATAGCTTGGAATGCTTGTATTGGTTTTACCAAGGCACTTTTTCCAAGCAAGTTGGTCTAACATTGAGTGTTCTTACTTCTTTTTAACAGATTTTGTTAGGGTTACCGTTGGTTATAAAAAAAATATTCATAATAGAGCAACTGCACATTTTTGATCTATATGTTTAAGCCTTCTGAAACGGGCTCCTATATGTTATGCTTACATTTATGCCAATTCAAGTAACATAATTGAAGCAGTTGTACTCTTTCACTGGAAAACATGAAAGTCTTTGTAGGGGTAACAGTAGGATATTTGCAGATCTTAAGGTCAAAGCTGTTAAAGGGATAATCAACATCTTAGGTAGCCTGATATGAGGTCCAGGAAACAAACGGAGTAAAACCAGTGGGCTGAGATGATTAGGGTTTGGAAAGCTCTGTGCCTTCTACATTGAAATGCTGTAAATTGGCCATTCAACATGTCAATAATTTTATAAAATGAATCCCTGCACCTTGGCCCGATGCAAGAGGATGGCTGGTGTGCAAGGCTCTGTAATGGCTTTCTGAGTGTTTCTCTACCTTCCAGGTTCTCAGCTCCCTCGGGTACCACGTGGTGACATTTGACTATCGAGGTATGTGGGCTTCTTTTACAAACACTTGCTGCCAGCTATTTAGGTGTGATTATTGCTTCTCTTTTTCCCACTCATTCAAAGAGTTTCCAGAAATTTCTTTCCAGTGTCTTCCTGTGTAGCACTGCTTCCTGATGTCGAGTTGGGTGGGCTCTGGCTCCTGTGTGTCCTCATGCACGGGGCACGTATTTGGGAGCTCAGGAACAGAGAGTGAGCCAGGCACACAGGCTGTCACAGCATCCACTTAAGGCATCCCCCAGGTGCACATACGGAAGCTGATGGGCTTGCCTAGGTGTAGTCCTTTTGGATAAGATCTAGTTGACTTTCCTGAGGTCACACAAGGAACTGAACTTGCCCTTACTTCCTTCTAAAAGCTCATAAGTGAGATAAGACAGAGTAAATGATTTGCTAACAATACTTGGCAGAAGCCATGACTGCTTTGCACCTCTGCACCAGCAGTCAGGCATCTTCTGCTCTTTTTTCACCTTGGCTGCAGTGTACTGCCATTGCAGATACAGGAAAGAAATTAATCCATTGCATTTTTATCAAGAAGACACTTGGGAGAGGTTTATTTGTAGGAGCTTGCCCTGTTTTTCTGTCCTGCTGGCAGCTGTGTCTCTGGCTGCTTATTAGAAGGGATGTGGGGTGCTAGCTTGCTAAGACCATACAATGTGTAGATGTGCTGGATGCAGCCAAAACAGTCAGGAGGGTGGAAAATTGCTGGAGGGCACTGATGGAGCAGCACAGACAAACTGATGTTGCAACAGCTCTGTGAGACACGGTTGGGTTTTGGCCCTAAGCGTCCAATCCGGGGCTGTCAGACTCCACTTATAAATTGGTCTATGTGCATGCAAAAACAGGAAAGGTTTGGGAGCTGGGTTGTTGCATGTGGGTATGTGCAAGAATGCTGTTGTAGCAGTGTTTGAGATCCAGTCCTTGGTTTTGTTGACTAAATCCACAAAAACTCCTTGGCAGACAGCAGTTACCTGGATTAAATGACTGTGAGTCATTAGCCCTTAATCAGGGCTTTCAGCCCCAAATAGTAGAGGTGCACAAACAGAGTGCAGGGAACAGGTGAAGTCCCAGGTCCCTTTGCAGCTGTAGATGGGCTGCATGGGAGGAGCTGGCTGGCTCTGCTGAGCAGTTTGAGCGATTTTCAGCAGGACTCTTTGTGTTCCAGGCTGGGGTGACTCAATAGGCAGCCCGTCAGAGAGGGGAATGACCTATGATGCCCTTCATGTCTTCGACTGGATAAAAGCACGGAGTGGAGACAACCCTGTCTATATATGGGGACACTCCCTGGGCACAGGGTAAGCATCTAATCTTAGTGGCACTCCTAAAGAACATTAAGCACTGACCTTGGATGAAGGTGCTGTTTTGCTATAATCCCTGGGCTGGCTTGGCTTGGCATCTGTGGTATAATTTCTGGAGGGTGGCTTCTCCTTTTGCACTGTACAGAGTGAGAAGGGCTACAGTGAACGACTGCAGCAATGGATCTTGAACTTCATTGTGCAGAGGGTTCACACTAGAAAGACACTTAGAATAATAGATTGCAGATTGTCTTTCAGAGTAGAACATCAGACTTCCCTAGTATTCTAAAAGAGTGTCTCAGACCAGCCATGCTTGTGTGTGCCTTGTCCTTACAAAAGGTTTTCCTCCTGTCCTGATGAACATGCTGTGTGTAATCAGTGCTTGTGTAGATGCCTGCATGACTTCGATGCTGGCCACCTCTGATGTTTGCATGGTCATGCCTGGCACAGGGAAGTTCAAGGTGTCAAGTACCTTTGCCTTCATGTTTTTAACTTTCATTTCCTGCTTCCTCCCTTTCCATGGCTGTCTGGAGGCGAGTCATGTTCAGCACCACATGCTCTTACCTTTGTGATTGGTGGAGGAGCAGAGGTAACACAAGAGTTACCTTTGAGCTGATCTGTGTACAGATAAACTGTAAGACCACAAAAGCTGTGAAATACATGCTGGTTCAGGGAGGTATTTCAGGGAAGTGGCTCTTCACTGCTGTGACACTAAACACCCTGCTTTGTTTGAGAAAAGACAAAGACTTTCTCTTTGTCTTGTCCTCTACACTTTTTGCCCTGTTCAGAATCCCTTTCTGGGTCAGAGCATGCTTGTGATGTTTCCCAACACTGCAGTCAGAGTGTCCTGAGACTGGTCCCCAGCTGAGTTCTTTAGTGACCACAGCCAGTCTGGAGTTCAAGGTTTGTGAAATGTGCTGTGCTTGGAGGACTTGACAACTTTGGAAATATCCCTGTCTCATTAGGGTGATGCATAGGGGAGACCTTGCTGCTTTCTGTCCCAGTTAGGGAAGCAGCTTGCAGTGTAGCCCTGGGATGCTGCACTCCAGCTGCCTGGAACACAGCCCCCCTCTGCCTATATCCCGTATTCCCCTCTTGCTTGCTCAGCCCTTGTGGTCTGGAGGTAGGAGGCTGTGTCCCACTGCTGTGGATGTGCTGGGAGCCTGAGAGCCACCTGAAAGGAGTCCATCCAAGGGGCTGCCTGGTGTGTTTCTTCCTTGGATTTGTTCACTTAAACACAGGCCCCTGGTGTTACTTGGGGCAGTCGGGTACATGAGGCTGGTGGGTGCACAGGACCAGCTTCCCGGACCTCGTGCAGTGTGAGGGATTGACCTTGTGGCTGTTGAGTTGTACCTGTGCCAGGTACAACTGGAGCTGCTGCTCTGCAGAGGGCCTGTGCCAATTCAATGCTCCTTCTTTACAGAGTTGCAACAAATCTGGTGCGGCGGCTCTGCGAGAGAGGTGAGTGTGACGCGTGGATGCGCTTCCCAGCAGCCTGCTGCTGACCCAGATTCCCGCAGATGTTTGGGGTGGTGACAGAGCTGTCCTTGGTGCACTATGGCAGCAGCTGCTCTCATGAGGCAGACCCTGACCTTGCTGGCTGTCTGCACTCTTGCATTTCAGTACATTGCCTTTGGCTTTTCAGAAACGCCTCCAGATGCGCTGATCCTGGAATCTCCATTCACCAACATACGGGAGGAGGCACGGAGTCACCCCTTTTCTGTGGCAAGTACACAGTGACACACTGGTGGCATGGAATTGTGTGCATAGAAATGAACCTTCAGAAGTGCTGGAGCTTAGCTAACTGCACCACTTGTGGGGCAGTGGTGGTATCTGTAAACTACACTTGAGACAGCTGCTGGGAACACACAATAAGCAGTGCCAGAGCCATGTGTCCAGCATGGGAATGAACTGGCTCTAAACTGAGCAGACACCCAGTCCAGGCCTCAGATGCAGCCAAGCTGGTGAGATGCCCTGGGATAAAACTCTTCCTGGAAGAATTGCCTACAGTCCTGCATGAAACCTGGAGACTGACCGTGCAAGCACCCACAGGGCCTGCTCCTGAGCAGGCTGGTAAGATAGGCCTGAAACAGGGGAGGAAAAATAATGCTGGTGGAAATGGGCAGTCTTACAGCAAAGAGCATGGTCAGCAGCCAAGGGATGTTATGGGGTGGCAGTGGCCTGCCCTGTTAGTGCTGTTTGTATCAGTGGCTGGTGCCTGCCACTAATGCAGATTTTTCCTCTCAGATATACAGATACTTCCCTGGATTTGACTGGTTCTTCCTTGACCCCATCACGACGAGTGGAATTAAATTTGCAAACGATGAGAAGTGAGTTACCTCTTTGCTGGGGTCTCAGCTGTGGCTGCAGTAAGCCATGGCAAGCATCAATGAGGATAGAGATGAGACTGCACTCTCTGGCTTTTTTTTGTTGCTGCATTGCTCTTACTGGAGTGATTTCAATTGCTCTCACAGCCCTGAGAGCAGCACAGTGGAGCTCTGTCTTTTTAAATTGTTCATGTAAGAACAGATGCAACAGAGAGAACAGAGACTACTCAGGGATATGCTGATTTGGTTCGTGCCATTTATGCTTTTCAAGTGTACCTTACAAGTTAAACAGTAGCATTGGAACATGGAAGGAAGGTTTGAGTAGATTTCTTTGCTGTGTATTTGCCTAAGCCACTGTGCCTGTAATCACATTGTGTCCTTTCACTGAGTCTTTCATTGAAGAGCCTGAGCATTTGTGAGTTTCCAGTATTGAAACCAAACCGGACCTGGGGTGGGGGGGCAGGGTGATGATTTACAGTGGAGTGAGCCACTTTTCTCTGGTCTAAGCAGCAAGAAAATTTTATGAGCATGTCTTTCACTGGTGAATTTTCTATAGATCAAATGAATAGTGACCAGATAAGGTTTTAAATTGTAGTTAATAGCCCACAGCACATGTTTGTCATTGCACTTTTCTTAAAAATGTATATGTGTTGGTGTTAGAGAACGATGGGATTGCTCTGAGCCTTTGTGACATTGTTGTCTGTTTTACAGTGTGAAATACATTTCCTGCTCCCTGCTCATCCTTCATGCTGAGGATGATCCAGTGGTACCATTTCATCTGGGAAAAAAGGTACACAAGTGGCTTTGCAAACTGATCTGATGGGAGGAACTGGTGTGGATAGAACTTCTCAGCCAGGCAAGAAGTCAGTAACAGAAAGGTGTAAAATGCATAGCTCAGAGGGACTGCAGATTCTGTAGTGTTGGTGGTGGCAAATCAGTAGTGAAATGAGGCTGGAGCCACCAAAGCTGCTCATGCCAGGGCCCCTCAACCGTGTCTGAAGGGGCTGCGTGTTTGGCAGGGGGAGCTGGGTTGGATTAACACGAGTCCCTCACTTGCCTCCCCTTGGGTTCAGCTTTACAACATCGCGGCGACGTCGCGGAGTTTCCGGGACTACAAGGTGCAGTTTGTGCCCTTCCACACAGACCTCGGCTACCGGCACAAGTACATCTACAGGAGTCCAGAGCTACCTCGGATACTGCGGTAACTGCGCTCCCCGCTGGGCTGGGCACCCGGGCACCCTTTGCTCTCCACAGCGGGGGAGATACCGGGGCTGGCTTAGCACAGGAGTCAGAGCTCTCCACCTCCTTGCAAAGCAGGTTTTGGGAAGGGAAGCCACAGAAATCTGGGAGCACTTTCTGGCTCATCTCTGCTGTGAGCTGCATGCTCTAGAGGAGCTGTTTGCAGAGCAGTTGCTTTCGTTTGGCTCTTCCAGTGGGAGCTTCTGATGGGTGTGAGAGCAAAGCTCAGTGCTGTTCCTTGTAGCTGCAAATGCTTGAGACATATTTGCCAGGGGAATGGGATGGCCTGCAGGCTGTAGCTAGCACCAGAGTATAGGAGAGCCAAGTGTCACTGCTTTGTCATTTCCTTTTCTAGGGAATTCCTGGGAAAATCTGAACATGAGCATCATCACTGAAGACTGTCTGCTTGTCAGCACAGAGATTTTCATTTCCTTCCTCTCTCTCCTTTTCCTCCCTGCTCCCTGTGGGTCAGTCTGCCGTTCTTCCATCCCTGGCACTAGAGCAGGTCAGGGATTCCCATTCCAGCCCTGATGTGTACCCTTGGCAACTCCAGCTTCTGGCATCAGCATCTGTGACAGCAGAAGGAAGAAGCTGTTGGTTCCTTTTTGGACTTGGACGGAGGGGTGGTAACAGCCCAGAAGCCAGTACCAAACAGTGAAAAATGTAAGCGCAGCATAGCCTCGCCCATCCCTCATGGTACTGCTGAGGACAGATGTTCCTAGGACTCTGTGTCATGACCAAGGATGTTTCTTTCACTTTTAAACACTGCTGCTGTTTCTGGATCATGTAGAGATACATTTGTAGACAAATGGCTTTTGCCATGTCTCCTTACTGCAGTTGTCTTGCTTGAGTTTGAGGTGTTCTTTCTAGAAAATACATGTTTTGCCTTTCCTTTTCAATCAGTGGCTGTAATTACAAATACATGGAGGATCCAGGTAGTGAGAGGTATTTTTATTCAGCTCTTTAGTCACAATGTGCTGCAAGTGTTGGGGTAATTGCACACATTTGGAAATAAAATGAAAGATTTTTTTTTTTTTTTTGTTCTTCCTTTTGAAACATCTCTTTAGTGGGAAAGGCTAGTGCCCTTTTCTTTCCTGTACTTTTTTCCTTCTGAACAACATTTTTTGCTCCCATTCCTGCTATCCTCTGTGGACCTCCTCCCCTTCACAAGTACTTTCTATTAGGATTGGAATGACACATGTATATAAACTGCAGATTTGGGTGTTTAAGCCAGAAAGTGTGAGATTACTTTTTTGCTTAATCTCTTCTTCTGGCTGCTGGAATGGATGTCTTCCATTACCCCTGTACACACCCAGACAGCCATGTGCTGCTTTTTGGTGATAAGGGCAAGGGTTTTCTTTCCTTAACTACTTTTAACTCCTTGGGTCAGGTTTTTCTGTTCCTGGTAGCCAGCCGTATTGTTCCACTGTGGTTAAAAGCAGGCAGTGATACAGTTTTTGATGCAAAAAAAAAACCTGGGGTGTCACTCCCCATCTCTTCCCCCTGCCTTCTGTGCACTTCCAGTAGCACATCTTAGCCCCTCTGACAACCATTGTCCAGGAGGAAGTGGAAATGAGCCCTTCCCACAGAGAGAGGTTCTGGGGATGTCCTTTCCCTGCATGGGGCTAGAAGCAGGGCTGGTTTATGCTCTGCATTGAAAGAGGAGTCAGTCACACACTGCCTCACTGGGGTCCTGCCCCATGCCAGTCCATATAGACAGTACCAGGTGCTGTAGGTTTAGTCACTAGTGCTCAAAGGGAATTGTGCTGCCCCAACTGGTCAGGGGTCTACAGCATAGTAATAATCTGCTCAGCATGCATCAGAGTTATATCTGAAGGCTCATACTAGTTGCAAAAGAGACAGTAGCTTGTTGTTTTACCAAGATTCTTCTGCCATTAGTGTGGTTGTCCCTCAGGTTTCTGACCTGATACTCATAAAGTAGCTGTGCCACTTCAGTACAAGTGCATCAACCATAATTTATCGCACTGACAGACAAGAAATGCTTACCTGGCTCTGGAGAGTAACACACACATTCCAGTTAAAGCTGCTGCTGGCAGCTGGCCTGGGGCAAAGTGCAGCCTGAGCTGGGGCCTGGCTGCTGCCTTCCTCCTGGTGGGACAGAGCTGGGTGTCCAGCACGAGAACTGCTGCTGTTGCTGGTCCCACCACTACCATTCCTGTTAGCAGGCCAGTGCTACGCTTGGAAATTTAAACTGAAATGTTTATCTAAAAGTGGTGTAGTTTTAATAAAGGCATTGACTGCTGATCACTTTAGCTTTACCAGTCTTACCTGGCAGTTTTTGTGACATTTTCCCCACATTGAGCAGGTCAGCTGGGTGTGGGGCAGGGCTGCAGTAGGGTTATGTGTGGGAGGTGAGCTTGCAGCTGGGACTGGGCAAATCTTTGTGGCTGCTGCCAACTCTAGGGGAGTGACTTTCCTGGAGCAGAGGGTCTGTGCCTGTAGTACAGCTGCAGCTGAGGCTCTGCTTCTCCCCTGGGAACGGGGAAGATGGGAATTGCCTGTGTGATTTCTAGTTCAGGAGCCCTGTGTGCCATTTGCAGGGCAAACCCAACACTAACCCCCATCCCAGTGTGTACAGTCAGCCTGTCATGGGTATGTTGCCTCCCCATGGCGGTGCCAACACCATGCCAGCTGCAAGGAACTACAAACCACAAAGCCACAGCTGGGGAAGGACAGCAGTGATTCAGGCATTGTGGCCTGAACTTGTTGCAACCTGAACTCAGAGGCATGGAGTAGTCACAAGTCAAACAGCAGGTGTTCAGATTGTTTTAATGAGGTGGTGTCAAACAGGGCAGTACTGGTGCACTACACAGCACTATGGGTGTTAAACTGTGACCCCAGCACTGGGAGGGACATGTGGAGCAGTATGACTCTGCTACAGAGGAGTGCCAGGGATGTGATCCACTGTTCACCCCTGGAGCAGCACACAGCTATACCTGCAGAGCCAAGAGCCAGCAGGCTCGGCCACCCATCTGGCAGTGGCAGGTACAGCCCTCCCTATGCAGACACGGAGGCTAAAATCCCTGGAGTAGCTTGGTTATTGGGTCTTTAGTTAGGAAAAAGGTGTGGTAGGAGGCTACAATAAGCTCTGTGGCAAGGAAGTGGCTGATCTCAGGCTCTCTTGCTTTGTGGCACAGTGTTTGACATTGGTGCCTGCCCTGGGGCCAGCTGCTTTCACTGCCAGCCCCCCCCTTCTTTAGATGATACTGGGGCAGGGGATGGGCAGGGATTGCCCTCTCCCAGCTTTGGGCCTGGCAGACCCCTGAAGACACACTCTGTGTTGGTTAATCCTACTTGTGGGGCAGGGTCAAGGAGGCCAGGCCCTTGCACACAGCAGGGAGGGGAGGGTTTACTTGGAAAGCCCTTGTTAAGCACGGAGCAAGCCGTGGAAGACTTATCCATGGTCATCTCACTAAAAGCACTATGCAGCACATGCAGGCTAAGTAGGTGCAAACACAAGGTCCTTTCTCTTGTCCCCCAGCTCTTGTTCCTCATTCAGGGCTCCTCCTCAGAGCATCCTTCTACCCCTCTGAGGGAAAGGCCTTGGTTCTGTAGAGCTGAGCCCATCTGACTGGTGGTGAAATGCAGGTGAGGTCTCCTGCAATGGGAGCACATCCCTCCTTCCTTCCCTTGGTGCTTGCATCAGTTTCGGGGGAGGTTGGGTGGGGGGATTGCTGTGGCAGAAGGCTCCACCCCCCAGATCTCACGGGCATACTCTGTGATGGTTCTGTCACTGGAGAACTTGCCCGAGCACGCAATGTTCCTGATGACTTTCCTTGTCCATTCACGAGGATCCTAAGAAGAGGAGAGGCAATGTCAGTACCCAGTTGCTCACTCAGTTCCATCCTGGCTTGCAGCCTTGTAGGGCACTGGCTGGTTTAAAACACCACAGTGTGGGGCTGCTACAGCAGCCAAACCTGCCTCACCGTGCCCCAGGGCACACACATGCTGCAGTATCCATAAGGGCTCCGCTGGAGCACACTCATCCCAGTTACCCACAGCCTTCCCACTGCACTGCCATGGACAAAGATCCCAGCCTTCCCACTCAGCAGTGGGCCTGTCTTACCATGAACAGCTGGTCCACTTGCCCTTGGCACTTAATGTAGGCCTCATAGTCTGCAAACACCTTAAACCTGAAACCCAAAGCAGAATCTGTCTGGGGTTTGCCTTGTGGGCAGGACAGACATCTTCCCATGAGCAGGCAGGGCTCCCCGCTGCACAGGGATGCTTCCCAGGACTCACCTGTCGTGGTACATCAGCATGTTCACAACATCCTTGAAGCAGCCGGGGTCTCGAGGGGAAAAGAAGCCGCTGCTGATCTGGTCGATGGCCTGGCGCAGCTCGGGCAGGCTCTCGTAGTACTCCCGGGCGTTGTACCTGTGCCCAGCACAGAGAGGCTCTAGGCACTGCTGCTCTTCCTGGGGCCCTTGTGTCTGGGGCAGGCAGGGCAGGCAAGGATGTGGTACAGCTCCTGAGTGAGGGTACTTGCTCCCAGGGCTGTGTCCATCAGAGCACCCTGCTCATGGCTCCAACCAGCAGCTGTGTCTGATACACTTTGTGCCATGTCCCACTCACAGCCACTGTGCTGTGGGTGAACTGAATCCTTGCAGCCCAAGGCAAAGACTGCCTCTAGCCCCTTGCTTTTTCTTGCTCCAGAACTGCCCAGAGAGGAAAATGCCCCTCCCAGAGAATGTGGCTCTCCCCACCAGAGCTGAGCTCTGCATCCCCATCTGACAAGCCCTGTTGTGCACCAACCCTTTCCGATCCAGGGCCTCCACGTCCTCCACTCGCATGCCAAATATGAAGAGATTTTCTTCGCCTGCCTCCTCAGCCATCTCCACATTGGCTCCGTCCATGGTACCAATGGTGAGGGCTCCATTCACCATGAACTTCATGTTGCCAGTACCTGAGGCCTCCGTGCCAGCTGTGGAGATCTGCTGGGAGAGATCCGCTGCTGGGATCACTGCCAGGTGCAAGAGAGGTAGGAGTTAATCCTTGGCACATTGCAGCTCCCCACAACCAGGACTGGCATTTGCCAATGGCCCTTCTGACCTTGCCCTCAGCCCAAACAGCACAATTCTGGAGCCAGGCTTAGCTTTGCCATGACCCCATACACCTGATGCCAGACCTGCATGCTGGCTTCCTGCCCTGTGTGAAGCCTTCAGGCTCTTGCTAGGGGACAGGCAGGTGTCCTTCTACAACAGCCTCTCAGGCCAGCCCGTTCCTGGGCTTGGCTAGCACATGCCCAACTTCTGACACATGCTTACAAAAGACCAGACATACCCTTCTCAGCCAAGGATACCCGGTAGTTCTCCAGGAAGATGACCTTGAGCTTGTCCCCCACATAGGGGTCGTTGTTGATGACCTCACCAATGGATGTGATGAGTTTGATGATCATCTTGGCCATGTGGTAGCCAGGGGCTGCCTGAAGAAGAGCAGCCCAGAAATGGGGAAAGCTTTTAAGGAAGGGAGAGCATGAGAGATGCCAGTGTGGGGTCCTCACTGGGAGTCTGAGCCTCACCTCTGCTGTTCACATGGAATCACAGCATGGTTTGGGTTGGAAAGGACCTTTATAAGACATTTAGTCCAACCCCCCTGCAATAAGCAGGCACATCAACTAGACCAGGTTGTTGAGAGCTCCATCCAACCTATCTTGAATGTTTCCAGAGATGGAACACGTATCACCTTGGGGCAACCTGTTCCAGTGGGTCACCACACTGACAGAAAAGAATTCCCACCTTAGATCTAATCTAAATTAACCCTTCTTCAATTTAAAACCCCTATCCCTAGTCCTATCACAACAGATCCTGCTAAAACATTTATCCCCATCTTTCTTAAAAGGCCCACTTCAAGTACTGAAAGACTACAATAAAGTCTCCCCAGACCCTGAACAATCCTAATTCTCCCACCCATAAATTAGGAAAAACACCCTATTGGGAGGAAAGGTCCTGAGCCATGGGGTAATAGTGATGGAGCCTTGCTCAGTCCAGTTAGTCCATGGAGCTGTTTCCTACTGCTGACTAATCTACAGCAGGCCCAGCAAAGCCAAGGAAAGGGGACAGGACCTTCCCCACCCACCCCCTGAGCCACACATGCACCGAGTCTGGAATGCAGATTACCTTTCCTCCGATCATAATGGTCCTGGGCACAAAGGATTTGGATGGATTACATCTGATGCCTGAAAGAGCAGGGATCTTTCTTCAAAATTTTTTCAAATTTGAAAGGTCAAATTTGATCTTAAAAAAAAAAATAAATTATAATCTTCAGAACTGAAGATAAACTGGGCAGAGTTTACTGCCTGGATCAGAGATGGGCTGGGATCTCAACCCATGTCACAAGGACCCATCATCCTTGCAGGACCCTGAAGCCCAATGAGACATGTGGTGGGCAAAAAATGGCCACAGAATCCTTGCAGATTCAGATCCTTGGAGAACTAAAGCCAGAACAATGCAGAGCACCAATGACTTGCCTCCCTTTGGGAATGGGCAGGGGCTCCAAATATACAGTGGGAAATGGGGTCTTAACTTGCACCAGGTCAGTCTTGACACCTGCAGAACAGGTGTGGAGGTTACCTGGGCTGGAGATTTGGGCTGTGAGCTTTTTCCCAGAGCTCTGTATCACCCTCCAGACACTCTGTCTTCCCTCCTGGAGAGAAGTCCTGGCAGTGAGAGGCTGGGGGACTTACGGTTGTAGAGGGTGATGGCATGCAGGCAGTTCAGCAGTTGCCGCTTATACTCATGGATTCGCTTCACCTGGACATCAAACATGGACATAGGGTTGATCTTCACCTTGTACTGCTCCTCCAAGTAGGTTGCAAACTTCAGCTTGTTCTCCTGGCAGAAAAATACAGGCATGAGTTCCCAGGACTTGCATCAGAAGTGAGCATTCGCTGCTGGGATGTTCCTGGCAGCATGGTGCTGTTAGCCCTCTTCCCCTAGGCCACCTCCAGTGCACGTTACCTGCTTGACTTTTGCCACATCCCTGATAAAAGTCTCATTATCAATGAATTCCAGTAGCTTCTTCAGCTGGCTCAGATCTGTGATAAAGCTCTCGCCAATTTTCTAAAACAACAAACCAGGAATGTCATGAGACACTTCACCCAGTCCACAACTGCCCTTCCCCAGCAGAGGTGCCACTGTCCCACCGGGAACTGGAATAGGCAGTGTGGCCCGGAAAAGGGCTACAGTTTCTCATGGTGAGGTTACTTCTCTGTGTCACAAAGAAGCCAAATGGAAACAGGGCACTAGTAAAAATTTGGAGAAGTCCCCCTTTCTCAAGGAGTTTTAGCAGAAAGAGGGAGGGTGTGTGCACATATGCCACGGCCTCTTGCCAGCTGGAGAAACTGATGGGCAGGACATGAAGATACATTTAATTGCAGGATGATATTCAGCCATGGCATGTTGCAGTGTGATGTAAAAACCTGTCCCTAAAGGGCCTGGGAAACAGAAGGGACAGAACTGGGGCTGGGCCTCCACAGGAGCTCTTTGTGCTTATGAAGCTGCACACTTGTGCAGACACCCTGTGGTTGGTTGTCTCTGTGCGCAGTCCCCACGAGGGCAGGGACCAAATGCAGATTTCTGCCTGGGGGCTGACCAGACGACAAGAAGAGGTGACCAAAGGGATCATGCTCAGCCCCTCACCTCACATGCTCACCACTCACCTCAGCAATAATGTCAGCCAGTCCTGGGTTGCACAGCAGAAGCCAGCGCCTCGGCGTGATGCCATTGGTCTTGTTCTGAAACTTTTCTGGCTCCAGCTCATAGAAATCCTTGAACCTGAAACACCAGGGAGCTCTGAGCCACACACCACCACCCAGAGGTACAGCTGGGCCACCCCAGTGTGTGCTCCTGACTCAGGATTGACTCTGTCACTCTCCCTGTAACAGCTGTGAACTCTTTGCTGCCTCTTACCCCCTCCCTCAGCAGCAATGCCGAGAGTTTCACCAGCTCCAAAGGGAGAGAGTCTCCCCAGCAAGGCAACCAAAGCAGACCTGGACACCCAGCTCACCCCTTCCCAGCTGGCAGGCAAAGCCCAGTGGGCAGAGAGGGTGCCTGGCTATGTCCCAACTCACACTGAGTTCTTCACGATGTCGGAGTGGATGCGGGCCACGCCATTGACGGCGTGGGAGCCAATGACGCAGAGATGAGCCATGTTGATCCGCTTGCAGTCTCCCTCCTCGATCACCGACATCCTCCGCAGACGGTCGATGTCCCCTGGGTACAGAGCTGCCACACGCTGCAGGCAGGGAGAGGGACAAGAGTGACACAGCCACAGGACCTAGGAGCACTCCCATCCTAAAGGTGGTCACACCAAGACCCCCAGGGTTCCCACGGCCTGGGACCAGTCCCTTACATCGAGGTGCATTTGGTTAAGGGCATAAATGATCTCCAGGTGGCGTGGCAGCAGCTTCTCAAACATGGAGACTGGCCAGCGCTCCAGGGCTTCAGGCAGCACGGTGTGGTTGGTGTAGGCACAGGTCCTTTTTGTGATCTCCCAGGCCTGCGTTACAAACAGCAGGTTAATGCACATGCACCCAGGCCAGGAGGGAAAAGGGAATTCCACAGGTCCTTCCCCTGCAAGGTTCAGCATGGTCCTCCCAACTCTGCTCACCTTGTCCCAGTCCACTTTCTCCACATCCACCAGGATCCGCATGAGCTCTGGTATGGACAGGGCAGGGTGGGTGTCATTTAGCTGAATAGCCACCTGCAACACAGACTTGCTGGTCTCAGTTCTGGCAGTGACAGGGCTGTGACAGTGCCCTGCACGCTCAGGGGTTGGGGTAAGGGTCAGCCCCAAGGCTCTTCTCATGACTCACAACCCAGAAACAGACAGACCTCTCATCAATGGAGCTATTCAAACTTTTCAAGTTTTGCTCCAAATTACAATTTTTTCCCTGGGAAAATAGGCCTGGAGATCATCTCTTTTACAATCCAAACTGACAGGGTGTTTGTATAAATGCCCCCATTTAGTCCTGAGCATTCTGCTCTCCCTCATGAGAGACAGGTCTGGCTGAAATTTCCCCGGTGCCAGAAACTCACCTTGTCTGGGAAGGTTTCAAAGCACGTTCTCACAGGGTCTCGGCAGCCGAATTTGGAGGACTTGAAGCGGCGGATGATGTCCTGGAGGGTGGCAGCCACCACAAAGTACTCCTGCTTCAGCCGCAGCTCCTTGCCTTCGAAGAACTACGAGTGGGGACACCACATCCATCAGAGCTGCAGCTGCCATCCCCACCTGGCAGCCAAAGCCCTGGAGATGCTCCTCTGCACCCCGAGGGGCTTCCCAACACCCTTCAGACATTTGGCTCCTCACCAGGGCAAATGTGGATGTTTCTCATACGTCTCTGATGTGGACAACAGCTGCAGGGACTCACAAGGGGCTTGGCATCCCAAACAGCTGCTTCCAGAGAGAGCAACAGAGCCTGCCCCATCCATGCTCCTCCTACAGAGCCAGCACAGCTCCCTCCCTTGCAGCAAAATCCTTTTCAGGATTTTTGGACAAACGATTTTGGGCTTTCTGCAATAGCCAGAAGTGCCTCTGGACATACCAGCTGCCTCCTACACACTGTGCTTTGTGCTGGTCTGTTTTAAAACACCAGCAGGTTTGATAGGGTGCGGGGTAAAGTGCAGGATATTTGCTTTTCCAGCACAGATGCCAATCCATGACTAGATATGAGGGCTCTTCCCTTTTGGACCCAGAGCCCAGTGAGTGCTTGGCCTGGGACAGCCCTTGCAGTGAGAAATCCCTTGAATTAGGGATGGAGATGAGTCCCCACCATGTAAACTGGCAACTGCCTTGAAGCTGAAGGAGTAATGTCTTCCCCTCCCTGCAGCATGGAACAGAGCAGCTACATCATATAGGCCACAGTCTTAGCTGCCAATCAGTCAGGAAAGACCCTCTGGAGCCAGCAGAACCACACCTGTTCACTGGGAATTATAGGGACAATCTACTGCATTAAAGCAGAGCAACAAGCATCAGATGGCCATGACTTTCCAGAGTTTGCAAACAAGGAGATACAAGTGCAGGAAGGATAATTCTGAGCAACAGGGAAGAAAAACAAGCAAGTCACTCACGTTATCATTTGGGTAGAGAACTCTGGATATGTTTTCTGCCAGGTTTCTGTCCAACACTGCCTCGATGTAGTCACCCATATTGACTGCAGGGAGAGAAATACACACAGCACTGCAGCAGCTGTAGAGATTCAGTCAGGTCCCTGACACCATACTTTTCTGTCTTCTCTTGCTGAGAGATTTTGTAACAGGAATATTCAGGCTGGTAATAATGGAACAGAATGGGAATGTACATGTATGAAAGGTACTAGAGTGGCAAGAGGAGATGGGTGGGTGTCCTGGTGTATGAGGGCTCTGGAAGCAGTTGGGGAGTAGTGTGATCCATGGATTCGCACACAGTGCTGTGTTTTGGAGACAGCTATGAGATAAATACAAAGCAGGCCAGATGTGAAGTGCTGTGCCAGGTGCCATGCACAAAGGGACAACAGTGTCCCAGCCTGGCCAGAGGAGAGGCAGTGGAAGGACAGCACTTACACTCCTGGAGGTTGAAGTCGTTTGGCGCCTTGGCAGACCAGAGTCTCATGGTGTTCACAGTGTTGTTCTTGTATCCAGGCACTGGGGTGTCGTAAGGCATGGCAAGGACAACCTGGAAAGGACAGTATTCCCCCCTGGTCACAGCACAGCTCAGAGAATGTGGGACAGTGGCTGAAACCTCTGCAGGAAGAATCCAGAGGATAAAGACAAGTCCTGGCCGTGGAAGGACTCTCACCTCACTAAAATACACCTGCTGAGCCTCACCTATTTCCCTGCTGTCATGGGCACTTCCACCACCTACTGGGAAAGCATTCATAGGGAACCAGAGCTGTCTGGAGCTTTACTGACCAACTGGAGTTACAACCCCATCAAACAAATTCAAGAGAGAGTTGCAAGAAACCTGCTGACCCTCCTATACCAACTGGGGTTGCTCTCAGAGCACTGAAAGTACCCTCAGCTGCTCACCATGATTCTGTCTGTGCTGGGGTAGAGCCAGGGCAGCTTGGACTTTTGTGTTTCCATCTGGGATTAACTCCACAGCCTGAATCCTGCCCATTAGCCTTCTGCAACCTGCCAGGACCAAACCCTACAACTGCAGCACCATTTCCAGAGCCATCCACCCAATATTCAGGGTTTGTTGAACCTGCCTGGATAACTCTACTGAGATCTCCAGCACCTGAACTGAACATGAGTGTGAAACTCTTTGTGCAGTTTGCAGATGATGCTTAGGCCTCAGGAGGCTACACACATGGCTAAGTGAGTAACCCTGGAGCTCCCAGCTCACACAGCAGGGAAAACCTGGGCAGATCAGTGTGCTGGTCCTGAGCAGCCCCTTTGTGCTGGCATCAGCAACACCTACCCTCTGGGGAGAATCAGCAAAAGCTCAGGCTTTCCAAGCTGTTGTTAGCAGTTCCGAACATGGAAGCAGGCAGGGAGCCTGCCCAGGGACTGGGGCACACATCACATGAACTCAGCCATGCTATATTTGGAGACTGCATCTTTGGCTTTTTCCAACCTTTCCAACTTGTTCCCTAAGCAGCCCTATCTGAAAACTCACCTCCTTGTAGGAAGCAGTGTTTGGGATCCCTGAAACCCCAGACTATCAGGAGGATCAGAAGAAAGGCATGCTGAAATGCAATGGTACTTGGTGCCCAAATGGATGCCTGCTGCACCTGGGGGCCAGAGACCTCTGGCACAGCTCCTCCAAAATGTTCCCTGTGCTGGGGCTGTGATGTTGAACACTGTAATCTGGCAATGGCCTAGGTCACTGCATGGCCTCTGACAACCAGAAATAAAATGGTTTATTTCTCCTCTGACCAGGCCCGGGTGACTCTGTAACTGAGCTTCAGCTCTTGGAGCTGAAGAGAATGGCTGGGGTCTGTGACTGTGAGCTCCTCGGATTAACTGAGCTGGTCCATCAGGCTGAGAGACCACTGAACATTATGGGAACAAGGTTAGGTCATCTCCCTGTATCACAGAGAAATTGATTGTCCTTCCTTCCTGCACCCTGAGCAGTGCTTACAGAGAGGCTGAAGCATCTTCAATCCTTTTAATAACCCTGTGCCTTTGTTAGCAGCAAGATGGGAATGCACCTATGATGCAGTACCCTGAACAAGCACGAGCTCCTGAAGTACAGCATTACCTCCTCAACTGTGGGAGAGGCTGAAGGAGTGTTTGTGCTCCATGATGCCACAAATCAAGGCCTCCAGGCAGACTGGAAACTGGAATCCATGTCTCCAGCCTTCCCTGGCAGCACTCTGCCCATTGAGCTGCTCTGGGAAAGAGGAACTTGCTCTCATGACAAGAATTAAACACCCACAGGATTGCTCCATGCCTCTGCACAGCAGCAACATCAGAACCACCTGAAAGAGTGGCCATTGCTCACTCACAGGGTGTGAGTGAGCAGTGGCCAGGAACAACGTGGAAGGAGCCTACAATTCTCCTCTAACATAAATCCATGCAAGACTGGGGCTTTGCCCTGGAGATCAATAGATCCCTCTTTCTTCTCAAATCCTGCTGCAACAATTCAACAGAAGATTTTATCTCCTCAAACTCCATAGGCTACGAAGTCACCTTTGTAACTGCAAGGGTAGCAGATGCAGTTTGGCCAGTCTTGGGGAGAAGCAAAGCCTGAAGACCTCAGGCAGCCCAGGGCTCCCTGCCTGGCCTTCTCCAGCCCAGCAGGGAGACAGATGGTGGTACCTGGGTGTCGATCCACTTCACCCCCTCGGAAGTGTGCTCCACACGGCCGTAGAAGTGCACTGGGAGCATGTACTCGGGGCGGGCCTTCTCCCAGGGATTGCCGTAGCGCAGCCAGTCATCCGCCTCCTCCACCTGCAAGAGAACATGGTCTTCAAGGAGTGGCTCATGGCTCCAAGTGAAGGCTGAACAAGGCTCTTTGAAGGGAGATCGATCTGAAAGCAAAGCTCCAGCAAGCTGGCTTTAAAAATGGATATGCAGAGGCCTCTAGAGGATAGCTGGGCTTTCTAAAACTTGGATGACTGCATCCCAACTGGCATAAATAAATCAGCCTCTACAAACCTTTGTTAAGGTTTAAACCATCCAAACTGCACAGACCTCTGCACTTGGTTTGTCTCCAGTCCTTTACATCCAATTTGACTGTGGATTGTGGAATATGTGGGATATGGCACCCAGTGGTGCTGTTCCTGGCCACAAGCAACACCCTGTAAGCCAGGTCTTGTTAACTGCTCTGCCCTCTGCCAGAGAGGGTTTCTCCTCTCAGCTCACAACCGTGGCAATTAGAGCAAAGTGAATCCATCAGAGCCACGCAGGCTAGTGTTATCCAGAAATGCTTTGTGCCTCCATGAATTTCTCTGCTGTGGGGGGGAGGGACTTAAAGGAAGGGGGAGATAATGGGACAAGGAGGGGCAAGGCAGGGGGGAGTGCCACAGCCCAGCATGCCACCACCTCTGTTCTTTATTAAGAAACATGAAGTCAAACGCAGGGGAAAATTTCCCCTCCCTGTTTTCACCATTTATGGGGCCTAGCATTGCAGCTCCTTTGTGGAGAAGCAGGAAAAAACCTTCAAACCTCTCATCGTCCCTGACTTACAGAGTGGTGTTTTAAGGAGAAAAAGATACTTCATACTCTGAAGCAAGGTAAGTCTCCTAATGAAAACCATTTCCAGGCACACAGTAAGGAAAACTGTTAGCTGGGGCAGTTTTTTAGCCTATTTTCACTGAAAAATAGTATGGTCACTAATGCTACAGGAAAATCCCTGTTTAAGTCCTGTCTGCCACTGACCAGGGAAACCACAGGAGCAGCAATCACCCCAGGCACTTTCCTACATTCCATCATGATCAAACACATCCTTTGCCAGACACCTTCCTGAGGTATTTAGGCACATCTCCATCCTTAGTCTGACTGCTTTGCTGACTCACTGCCAAGCTGGATGAGACTTTGGGGCTGTTGCAGCTGCACTGTGGAGATGCAGGCAGGCAGACCTCTGGTCTCAGCCATGCCCTGTGGCTCAACCCTCGCATCATCTTGATGAGTGACAGACTCAAATGCCCAGTTTAGGAGTAGCTCAAGGCACTGCAGTGCCTTTTATGTCCAGGCCTTGCCCATAGCATGAAACAGAGGAAGAAAAAGGGACCTGAGTCTCCCAAGTACCTGCCAGCCATCGACAATCTTCTGGTTGAAGATCCCAAACTCATAGCGGATGCCATAACCATAAGCTGCCAGCCCCAGTGTGGCCATGGAGTCCAGGAAACAGGCTGTAAGGGTCAAGGAAACAGGCTGTAGGAGCAGAGCGTGGGCACTCTGCAAGGAACCTCCCTCCTTGCTTGCTGCACGTGCTACAGCATGCTGTGCATGGAGATGAGGAGCTGCCACAACAGTGCTGCTGGAAATGTTTATTACTCAGAGGAAACCCATGTGCAGAAGGGAGACAAGGAGACAGTCTGCAGCAGGACTCTGTGCAAGTCCTGCTGAGCAACCACAAACCCCCAAAAATTGTTGGTGACAAGGACAGGTCACCAAAACCCCAAATCCAGCTTTGTTGCAACGAGAGCTCTTCTAAACTGGCCTTGGTCTAAGCCTGTCCGCCCAGCGAAGCAGAGCTTCTGACCCTGACCTGCTCCACCACCAGCTACTTAACTATTATTGCTTTCAAAGGAAACCCTTCCAGCCCTCAATCCTGGCATTTCTGGTAAAGATCAGCCCCAGCGTTTACGCTGTGCCGGCGAGCTCTCATCTCCAGCTGTCCCACGGGACAGGCAGACTAAAATAGCAGCCAACAATCTGCCTGTGTGAGAGCTGTTGAGTGCCTCTGAGAAGTGAGAGATTTCACGGGGACGTGAGGAGAAAGGCTCCAGACAGCCTCTTCCAGCCGCAGCCCTGCCTGCTGCACTGAGGAACACACACCTACAGCTCTCACTGGGGAGGGGATGTTTCTGGCCAACCAGGAGCAGGCAGGAGGGTCCCACACTGCTGAAGCTATGGGGCAGATGCCAGTAGTGAGGGTGTGACAGCCACACCACCCTCAGTCCCCATGCACTCTCCATGAGAAGGAAACTTTCCTCCCCCTGTATTACCTGCCAGGCGGCCCAGGCCTCCATTTCCCAGTCCAGCATCTTCTTCAATTTCTTCCAGCTCCTCCAAGTCCAAACCCAGCTATTGGGGAAGAACCACAGCAGAACATGTCACCAAACAAACCCCATGTCCTGAGCTGCTCTCCAAGGAGGACAAACACATCCCAAAACCACCCACACTGAGGGAAGTTAAATCCACAAGGTCTCTGCATCCCTCCCCACAAAGCATCTCACCAGCCCCTAGTCCTTGGGCAGCCCAATTGATTGGAAAACCATTTAGCCCATCACCGGATGTCACTTTCCCATAAAGAAGGTTTCCTTAGAGACTTCAGACAAAACACTCATGCCCTGGCATCCCCTCAGGTCAGGATGCCTTTGACCAAACTTGACACTGGAGACAGTATGGGAGGAATGGTCAAGTCAGTGTGCAAGGAACCCCTGAGTCCTGCCTGGGAAGGGGAGGTCATCCCTCTGCCCATGCCCATCAGGTCCTTGAGGAAGGGCACAGCCAGGCTGGCAGCAGTGACTGCAGCATTCACCATCACTCTCTGTGCTTCCCACATCCTGCCCAGCCTGCCACCAAGCTCCTTGGCTGCAGTCCATGGCTGGAAGTGGTTGCCTGCATCTCTTGAGCCATTAATTCTATGGCCTGGGGGCCCCTGCCAAATGAAGGCTAAGGCTGCCAGCAGCAAGGACTCTCCAAGAGTCCAGAGGTGCAGACTCTCAGGGGGCAGCAGTAGCTCGTCCTGATGCCAGGGGGGAACAGTCAAGCCAATACCACAGCTGCTCCCCAAACTGTTTTCCCAGCACTTCAGTGGTCTGCAGACACAAGGTGGGAAAGCCTCATGCACAGAGTGATGGGGACACAAAAACTGAGACAAATTCTGTCAATGACAAAGCTATGCTGGATACAAGACCTCTGAAGCAACCTGGCCACTGGCCATGATGAGCTCCACATGCTGGAGGCTACAGCAAGGAAAGCCTTGGCATGTCGGGCCAAATCTGCACTTTGAAAGTGTCTTGTAAAGGAACTTGGAGGATGCTCCCTGAAAAAAAAACAGCCTACCCTCTGAGGCACAATACCTCAGAGAGGAAACAGGTGCCTCCCTGGAAATCCCTTCCGATCTCTTGGCAAGGAAAGTGCTTGCCAGGATGTTTCCTGGCAAGTTGTTACAGCAACTGCAGTACCTCGTTTAGAGATACAGTGAAGTGCCCAGCCTCTGCTAGTAATTGTAACATGGATCAATCTGATGGGGCAGAGGGAGAGGAGAGGGGAAGCTGGGAGAAATAAAGCGTTTATGTGAGAAAGCCGAAAACCTCACATTCCGTCAAAAGAGGTCATTGTGCTGTTGCAGAGGTGTCTGTAAATAACCATATAAATAAGTAACAGTGGCCTCACATTAGTGATTGTCTTGGAGATACCCAGCAGTGTTTTTTTTTCCATCATCTGAGGACATTTTATTTCAAGCAAATTATTTCCCCTCCTTTCTCCCTTCCCACCAATTAACTTCTATCTGGCAGTGCTGCTGCTGTGCCTTCTGTACCTCAATGTATGAACTGTAATTTGGTGTTTTGCTGCTCTGGTCCAGTCTCTCCCATTACACTACATCTCCTGTGATAAAACATCACCTCTCCTACTAATGGAAGCCTCTTTGCAGCCTGTGACTCTCATGTCATTTAGGATACTGGGTGTTGTTTTCAGTATACACTTCTGGGTTCTCCCATTCGCTAGAGGAAAATGGTGGTTTGGAAAAAAATGTACTCCAACTCCAAGGAACCACAATGTCCTCCCATTGTCTTCTCTAGGGAATGAAAAACACTAAGAAAGAGCCAAGCTTCATTTTGTATAGTCCAAATAACACAACCTTCCCAGATGAAGCCCTGAGAAATAAAGATACTCAGCCATCTGTGTGGAAAAGTTTAGCCAAAGGGGGACCCTGGTACCCCCAAGACTTTACCTGGTAAATGGCTTCGTCACAAGCATTCTGCAGGCCCAGGTTCACCATGGTGTTCTGCAGAGTGCGACCCATGTAGAACTCCAGGGACAGGTAGTAAATGCGCTGGAGAGGCAAAGCGAGACACTTACACACAGCACAACACTTTGCTTTCACCAAAGCTGCTTAAAATCAATAGCAGACCCAAGCATTTTCCAGAGGAGGGATGTCTTCCCAGACTGGCTTTTGGCGCCTGCTCCTGAACACCACGCACCAGAGCTGTTTGTCAGAAGAATTTCATGCGGGACGCCGGCCAAGTCTCCACCACACATCTCCCCGCCAACAGCCTTCTATAGAAAAATCTCGCTGCCTGTTAAGTGTTTCCCTAATTAACTCAGGGCAAGTATTATCTAGGATGCTGAATGACATATTTATACACTGTCAGGCTCAGCTGAGGTGATGTTTACGCTGGGCTTTTAAAGTTTTCCCATGCCAGGCTGAAGCTGATCCAGTCTCCCAAAAGCCAGAGCAAGCCCCCTGCCCCATGCAGGCCGGCTGGGCTGAGGGCCAGCACCTTCCTGAAAGTAATTTTCCAGCACTCCCATCTGATGGGTCCTGCTGCTCACCCCACACCGAGTTTCACTCCCATTTCACCCTGTTGAACAAGTAAATTGTCCCATGGGTGGCAGGGTTCCTGGCACAACTGTGCAGTGACCTTCCAAGTTTGAGAGGAGCTCTGTCTGTGCCACAAATACTAACGAAAGCCTGTTTGTGGGATGAGGAGCAGGCTGTGCAAACTTTTGCCCTCAATCAGATTCATCACTGTGGGTATTTTTATAAATAAACTGGAATTCTTAACAGAACAATATCCTGACTTCAAATTATGCTATCCTTTGAATCTATTTCCACTGCAGTGTGGATCTTTCTCTGCTAAGCAGCAGGATTACCCACTCTGCCACCTTTGCTGGGAGTCTGAAAGGGTCAGTCTATTCCCTGGGGCTCATCAGAAAGACTGAAATCATCACACACAAATGTTCTGCTCCTTTCAGTCTCCCACAGGGGCACATTTCTAGTGAAAATCTAAGTGCAGAGGACAGGAAGAAGACTCACTCCAGGCCCCTCTGAGCCTTTCTGGGATCTGTGCAATTCCTTCTGTTGGTGCTGCAATACAGATATGGGTACATTTGTGTGAGTTAGGATAAAAGGAGAGTCCCAAGCCCCAGGGTAACTCCCAGTGCACGTGCAGCCATTCTGTTGTGAAAGTGCACTTTGTTTCCTGTGTCAAGGCAATATTCATAATCTTGGGAAAAGAGCTGACTCAGGGAGGTGGCTGCCTGCCTGCACCCTGGGGAAGGTATGTGCCTTTCTCAGTACACACCTGCTCTCTGTGGCTCTCCAGTCAAGCACTGGATTGGGTCTTAATTCAAAAGGATTAAGTCTGAATTACATCTTGCAGCCCCCAACACCTCAAGGATCACTGTCCTGACTTGGCAAGCGGGGAGGAATCCCGGGCTTTGGTGACCTGGGAGAGCATGTCTGGTTTTCACAAGGCAAGAAACTCCTCTCCAGCCTCAAAGCTGAGCTGCCTGCATGTTCTGCAGGAGTGAAGTCAGGACACAACTGTGCTGAGCCATGGAGGTGACGATGCCCGCAGGGGACACCACCGCAGCGGTGTGAGTGCAGGACGTGACTGTGGTGGAGCATGCAGAGGAGCTGGCAGCAGCAAAGACCTGCTCAGAGTGGGACCACAGGGGACATGGCTGTGACAAGGTACAGGGGAACAGTTATCAGAGTGTCTGAGGTGGGGCCATGCTGCAGTCAGGTTCAGTGGAACAGGACTGCAAAGAGTTTGTGGGGACACAGTCAAGGCAAAGTGCACAAGGGACACGGCTGTGGTGATGTCAGTGGGGACACAGGCATGGCAAGATGTGTGTGAGGGACACAGCCACGCCGAGGTGTGTACAAGGGACACGGGCATGGTAATGCCCCTGGGGACACAGCAACAGCGGAGTGCGTGTGAGGGATACAGGTGTCATGATGCCCGCAGGGAAGAAATCACGGTGCGATGCATGAGGGGCACTGCCGTGGCAAGCGGCCCCACAGGCAGGTGAATGCAAGGGACGAGGCCCATGGGTCGCACCCACAGGGACACCTGCCAGGTAGACACGGAGACACCCTTGGTGAAGGCACGGCCGCCCAGCCCCAGCCCCTCGTCCCGCCGGGGCTCACCTTGGGGTCCCGCTCGTAGTAGTGCTGCTGGGTGCGGATCCAGCGGCCCACCAGGTGGTCGCGCACGGTGTGGGCCAGCGCGAAGTAGTAGTCGCGGGGGGTGGCGACATTGCGGTCCTTGACGAGGGTGAAGTGGAGGTGGCGATTGAAGCTCTTGCGCACCTCGGCCACGTCCCCCAGCCCCGCGATGCCCCGCACGCTGATCTGCTTCCGACGGTCCCCATCGCTCAGCGGCGCCGCCATCCCGCCGCCGCCGCCGCCTCCGCCTCAGCCGGGGCAGGGCCGGGGCCGCCGCGCCTGCGCCTCCTCCGCCCGCCACGAGGCGGGGCCGGCGCCGCTGCCGGGGCGGGCCGAGGGGGAACGGGAGGGCGACTGGAGACTGCCGTGGCGTAGGGGGCTGGTATGGCACCGGGGGACTTGGATGGCAGAGTGACTGATGGCACGAGGGGTCAGGGATGGCATCAGGGCAGTGGTTTCTCATCGCACTCCCCGTGCGGGCTCTGGCGCTAAAAGCCACCCCATCACCACGTTCTGATTTTAAACTGGGGGTTTATTGTCGGCACAGTGAGGTTCAAATGCCCCCGACACACAGAGCCAGCAGCCGTGCACACAGCAGGCCGCCGGGTCATGTACTGCTGCCCTGAGCCCGAGTCAGGGTGCTCGGGCAAGCTGGGCTCTGCTGCACCCCCAAAATACCACTTGGGTCTTCTCTATATATTCATCAAATACATCACAAATCCACAGTTAGGTTACAAATAGCACAGCATATCCTCTCCAGCCCCTGTGATTGCTCCCTGCCCACGTACTAGGCACCACTGGAGTGGAGCACCTCAGCGACCCTCCCCTGGCTCACTGCAACCACAATACATTCATTTAGCAAAGATAATGTCTGCAGGAAGAGACACCCAAAATACCATGCAAATGCATTCATCCCCAGCCCTGCATCAACCTTGCCAGGGCACAAAAGTCTGCAAAGTCCAGTGAGCCATGCTCAGGATTTATTTTTGTGGCTGCATCTTGTTTATCTGTCTTCCTCTGACCAGCTCTAGAACTGTCAAATCCATCATTATCCTTGTACCCAGCTCCCAGGCCTTGCTCATCCAGCAAATCTGATGTTTTCTTCCACCATCCACCTCCCAATGGCCAGGGAATCAGCATTAGCCTTTAACCTTAGAGGGCACAAGCCTATATCCAGTTCTAGAATCTTCCTGAGCTTTTCTCCTTCAGCAACTGGAACACAGAGCTGTGTCTTCCATGCTGCATTTCAAAGCTGCTGCCTATCAGCAGCATCATGTGTAAATGCACCATTTTTGCACACACACAAGTTTACCTTAGAACACAGGAGTAGTAAAATAAAAATCATCACTGAAAACTGCTGACAAACAGGAAAAAAACACCCTGAAATCAGGACAGTAAAGAGGTCCTTCTGGAGTGACCGTTCAGCGACTTCAGCACACTGAGAGCACATAGTACAGGCATATTCCAAAAAAGTTGTGTTTTTCTCATAGAGATCATAGATGTCCTGCAGAGTCCTGGTTTTCCTTCCAAAATGATCAAGTTTTACATTAAGCTGATGGCACATGCTGTCAAATCAAGGCTTCTCCTTTACACTCTTCACTGTAAAAAAGAGCTAGCAATGGTGAGGACTTGGAAGGGGATGGAAGGAAAGGAGTGTAGTTCATGGTGATCTTCCAAAGGACTCTGGAAGCCAAAAGCACACCCTTCAATAGGTGCTTCATGTGCTTCATGCTAGGCCTCCAAAAAATGGAAATTCAAAAAAGTCACCTTCTAGGAGTGTTAGTACTGCAGTCTATTGAGTGAGTCGATGTAATGAAAAGTGGCTCCCAATGCCCAGCTCGTTTCAACATTGTCAATTTTCCGGGCAAGCTGAACAAAAAAAAAAAAAGAAAAAAAAAAACAAGCAGAAAAGTTAAACCACAATTCTTTGTGAGAATCTGAAACACGCAAGGTGGATATAGTGCTGAAAATTATGACAAACAGTTACAACAATCGTGGGGAGAGTGTTGCTGCACCCACGACTGCAGACCATGTGTTGCAGCAAGAAGGTCAATCAAGAACCAAGCTCTCAGCAGGATGACTCCTGCCTCAGCACCCTCCTGCCCACTCTCCCCAGAAATCCACTTTGAGCTTCACCTTAAAGCCTTGGCTCTTTGGGAAGCCCAGTTCCTGCAGCAGGAAGGTGATGTATGTGAGGTCCATGCAGAGAAAAGGGCTGTTTCCAGGGCTGATTTCCATGGTCTTACAAACTGAGAAGAAAGAAAACAGTGTCTGAATGCACACTGTGGGCTCAGGTCTAACAGCCCCGCTGTGAAAAACCTCAAATGAATGCACAAAACAGCTCTTGTCAGTTGAACTGTGCAGTGATGGAACCTGTTACAGTGGGGCTGGAATGACATTACACACATAAGGATAAGCACATAAGCTTAAGGAAGATCAAGACATTCAATCTCTCCCCTAAGACAGCAGTTTGTTGTATCTCTCCAGGAAAAGAGCCTTTTCTTCTATCTACTTCAAGTCTTCAAATAGCTGAGCAACTTCAGGTGTGTCATCTTTCTTGAGCACCAGCACTCAACAAATATTGACAAAACCAAATTTTAAAAACCCCAACAGAATAAAAGAAAAAGACAAACTCAAAATAAAACCCACTGCAAAACCAAAAGTTAATATAAAAATAGTATATTCAGAAATAAGCAGAAATGTTGGTTAGATGCTATTTAGAGGGACTCAATATTTACTTAAAAGCATCAGCCTCCTTAGTGTGTCCCACACTTGCCACCTGGAATTAATTTACACACAATTACTAGTGTGTGTTTATATTTTACTCACCGTATTTAGCTGCAATTTCAAAGTCACTCACAGTTAAACTTCCTCCTTTTTCTTTATCTAAAAATAAAAAAAAACCCACGGACTTTTATGGTCTTTGTATAAAGGCAATTGTAGACTCAAGTCATAAAAGTTGTCTGGAAATCAAACCTTGAGCCACTGAAATTAATGTCAAAAGTCAAACTAGTTTTAAAGGTTAAAGAACCATTAAAAGATTCTCAATATAGATTCTAAAACTTTGGTTTATGGAGAACCTTTAGCTTTGCTTCTTACAGAAACAAAACTTACAGACTATCTCACCTGACCCCCATTTCTGCACTGCCCTGTCCAGTGGTGCCTGGACAGAGAACACCTGTGACCAGACCTGACAGGGCAGTGGTGCTCTGCAACACATTAAATCTAAAATTATTTATAAAAGGAGAGTGGCTGAAGAGGGGTGTATGTTTGTCCAAACTAACTTGCAATCTCATTATCTGCTTTTTACCACTGAATGTGACGGCCTTTTGTACACAAACACAGCGCTGGAAAAGAGATGTGATTCATTCTGAATGCATGTGGAAATACCTGAAAATCTTCAATCCATCTAAAAAGGTCAGTGAAGCAAACAGCCCAAATAATTTTTACTGCTTTACTGCCCAATAAATTTATCATTATGAAGTTTTTTCTATCTCACATTGTAGAGCTAATTAGGTAACAACCATTTCTGAAATGCAAACAGTTTGTTTAAAAACTATTATCAAAGCCTTTAGGTCCTATTTCACAGCCCCAGTATCTTCTCTATAGAAATTAATATCAAGTCAAGATCAATGCTACACAGCAGTGTAACAACAGACTAATTTCCACGACAGCTTAGCAAAGCATCATGATGTGTGCAAGTGTTCCCACTGCTTCCATAACTTGCCATTTAAAATGAAACCAACTCTGGAGCAGACATACCTATGAGACCAGCCTCTGCTGCACAGTCATAGTAGTAGGAGAAAATGTAAAAGTCTAGGTCCTTCACTTCCCCAGCTCTATGCACTTTTTTGTAGAGCATCTTTGCCACTTTATTAGAACAAGACTCATACAGAGGTTCACCTAAAAGAAGACAAAAAAAACCCCATCATATGGCTGAGAGTTAAATATATAGAGAATTTATTTAGGATCTGCCAGGAAACAGGCTCCTTTTTGAAAAATAGCAAAACTATTCACAGAGAGCTGAAATCTGCATCTTCTCCGAGAGGCAGACACCTACCATCCTCAGGTTGGGACTGTGTCATCAATCAGAGATGGACAACATCATTTGAGGCAGAAGGATTTTGAAAGACCTGTTCAAGGACTGCTCAACCCCATCTGCATCACTTCTAGCAGCTTTACTGACTGGACAGACACATCATGGCACAAGACAAAGGAACTGAAGGATCTCTTTGACAGCACATCAAGAGGAGCCATACAGAACAGCAAACAGAGCCTGGTGTCTTTGAAAGAGGATGAGAGTGTATCATTTACTGTGCTAACAGCAGCTAAACCTAGATAGCAAGAGTGATAAATCACTATACCTGCCTTCTGTCCTCTAATTTTGTACACTATCTCAGCGTGTTGCCATTCAGATTTGAAGCCAGGTGGTAAACAAGGGCTGATCAATTCTTCCCCTTCTCCTACTGCAGAAGTAAAGCAAAGCCACATTAGGAAAAAATGTAAGGAGTGAATTCAGATCCTCCACCCCCAGCCCTGCAGCCTCAGCAAGGCCCCTCCACAGCCCAGTCATGGTTTGGATGTCCCATGGCTGCCCCCAACCTAAGGCTGGCAAGAATCTAGGTCTCCTGGGATCTGTCAGCGTCACCTCCTGCATTCATCTCAAATGCACCCAGCCATGGTGACAGGAGCCCACATGCCACTCAGGAACCTCGAGCCCAGTGGGAAGGGGATACACAGCTCCTCCCCCCACCACAGGACTATACAGCCTGAACTCAGAACCAGGATCTGGGGACTGCCCATAACTTACAGGGTTTTCCCTCAACTCCTCCCAAAATGGCGAGCCTTGCTGACATCAGCCCAAGTCCCAGGTAACTGCAAAGGGAGAAAAGTCTCTGTGAGCAATAGACATCCTTCCTCTGATATTCCACTGACAACCTAGCTGGGACATGCCAGTCTCCTCTACATATCCATGGCAAAGTGGCTCAAGTCAGCAGCTCATGCATGTGACGGGAACAGTGTGACAGCCTGCTCTCATATTAACTTATCCAGAAGGATAATTTCTCTTTGAAAAGGCTCAGGCAACACCTGTCAGTTGTAATCTGGATCTTGGAGAACTGGCAATGGCATTTCCCTAACTCTACTCCTAGTACCTCACTGGGTACTCCTACCCTCCTTCAAAGGCAGCCCAGACACTTGCATACATAACTGGCTTTCTGAGCCCAAACACACCCCACAGCAAACATGGGTGGGAAAAAGCTGCTAGCCTCTGCCCAAAACACTGGGAGCAGAGAAGACAGTGAGGAAGAAGAAATAACAGAGACAAAGCATGATGAACTGACTGCAACCCCCATTCTCCATCTTTCTGTGCTGCTCAGCAGTGAGAAGGTATAAGAGTTGGAAGTGAAGCTGAGACTGGGAAGGAGGAGAGGTGGAGGGAAAGCATTTTTGATTTTGTTCTTATTTCTCATTATCTTACTGTTTAATTGGCAATAAACTAAACTAAATTAAATACTAAATAAATTAAAGTCAAGTCTGTTTTGCCCATGACAATAACTGGTGACCTCCCTGTCCTTATCTTGACCCATGAGTTTTTTGTTGTATTTTCTTCCCCCTGTCCTGTTAATGGAATGGGAGTGATAGAGGGACTTGGTGGGCATATGGTGGACAGCCAAAATCACGTGGCTCAGAAGAAGCAGTTTCTCTGCTTCTTCATGGTATTCATTTGCAAGGACCCCACTCCAGAAAAACACCTCAGTCTCCCTGGCTTCACAGAAAGCTTCCATCTGAGCACTGTGCTCTCTTTTCCACAACTAACCTGTATGAATACAGCTTGTAGGTGTGGTTAAACATCTGAAATGAAGTTGTGTGGCCAGATGGTGATGTCTGGAGAGTTGCCTGGAGGGAGAAAAAGATGTCACTGGCAGGTTTCTGCCAGCCAGCAGCAAACATCAACAAGGTAATCTTCCAACACATTAAGAAAAATGTGAAATAATCCTAGCATGATTCAGACAGAAATGATGAATTTGCAAGGATTTCAATTTGACTGCTCATATGCAAGGCCATAAAACCTGGAGCTAAGAGTGACTTCACATGACAGGGTTTAAACTGGTTATATTTGTGTCCACACCAATATGCTGTATAAAAGAATTACTGTAATTAAAAAGGAATCCTTACTCCAGCTCTTAACTGCTTTTGTCCAGAGGCTACAGCAACTGCCTCTTCACATGATCCCTACTACAGGGACTGTGTACAAACTAATAGGAAGGCCAGGCACGCATTAACTTCCTACTCGAGTGAATTCATCTGAGAACTTGCACAAGCCAGAGGAAAAGCACATCCCTGCACTTGCCAAGGAACAGAGTAAGGACCAGCCTTTGGTCTGAAAGAATGAAAGGGTAGCCTGTTCCCCAAGTGCATCAGCACAGCTAGAGTGTTTGTGGGGAGAAAAGCTCAGGCCACAGTGCTGCTCATGCTGCTCATAACTTAACTCCTTCTCTATGCTCAGAATTTCCACATACTGGACCCTTCACATCCCTTGCCATTCTGCTGAAACAGTGCAATATCTTGATTATCCCAGGCTGGGACACTAGATACAGCATCCCATCCCTCTGCTTTTGTGCAGCTTTACTATGAGCACTAATTCTGCTCAAGCCAGAGCCTTACAATACCAGAACCACAGGGATTTCACAGAATACCTGTAAAAATGCCACATCAGGAAGCTAGAATGGCATTCATTTGCAACTGAGTGAACTCAGGACAATCAGAAACAAGGATTGAGAAGGCACCTTCTTAAATCCCAGTGTAGGCTAAATGCTGGATTTGAATTCATTAATAGCCTTGCTTTTTGGTTTCTTTGTTATAAACTGTACAAACTGAAAGTCAAGGATTAAGAAATTCAGGTGAACATGGTGTCCTCCACGAGATAAAGCAGCCCTGGCAGACTTGCCACAAGCATCACTGACCCAAGGAGCTGGACAAAGAAGATGGACAAAGAGTTGTGAATGCCCCTGGGACTGACTATAAAAAGGCACATATGACTAAGACACAAGTGTGGTTTCATGTCACACTGACAAAACTCTCGCTTTGTTTCCAAGGAAAAGAAATCTGAGCAGTTACAGATTCCTGCAGCAGCATTTCCCAACAGTGTGCATGCTCACGTTACCTTGGTGCGCGGAAGGAAGGTGATCTGTGTGGATCCACCACCCAAATCCAGCATCCCTACACTTCTCTTCTGCGGATCATCTAGCCTGCCTGAAATGTGTGACAGAACAGAGAAAGCCATGGTGGGCACTGTGAAAAACTGGCTAGGAACAAAACCAGAACTACAGTGGTAAGAAAAGAGAACAATCTAACTCCACTCACAGTTTTGGCATAGCACTAAATTACAACTGTTATCTACTGGGCACCAATTTTGGCTTTATGAGACCTGAAAACCTTAAAGAGACAAGAATCTCTTATTTCTTCAGTGGCTGTTTCTGTCCTAATCACAGCAGCTTTGGTTACTGCATTCCTGAATATTTTGGATGCAAAGATCTTTTGCAAACTCTGCTCTGGTAACCACTTTGTAACTCAGAGGAATGCCACCTCTCCCTGATCCTTAGCAATATTTTGCAGATTCCTATGGCCAACAGGATGACAGACTGAAAAGAGCTGGCCTAAGAGACTCAGCTCTCTTGGAATTCTTCCTGCTGCCAGCCAAGACCTCTGCTCTCATTTAGATCTAATTCTTCTCAGTTAGATCCTTCAAATGCACCTTCCTGACAAGGACAGTTTGTGCCAAGTACCTCAGTATACCTCACGATAGCTGATGTTTGAAGACTGCTGACCTTTCTGATATTTCCTGGGAGCATAAAAAGCTCCAGAGCACATTGCCCCACACACTGTGTGCTGAACAGAACACTTGGATGGCAGAGTGCTTTATGTATTGTCAGAGAGGTCTTCAGCTCACTTTTCTCTCTAATCTTCAGCTACCCTTTTCTCACTCAGCAGTGTAAACAACCGTGGCATTTCTGTGCTATAAATCCGTAAGGAAGTAGCGTAGCACTTTATTTTACTCTCTGCAGCTGCCAAGTACATCTAGAATATTCACACAAAAAATTTAGCCACAGTCACAGCAGGCTCTAAAAAGGAATAAAATGCTCTAGTACCCTACAGGGAACTGAAAGAAAAGCTACATTAAACATCTAGGAAAAAGGATTAAACTCCTCACTCCATCAAGTAAATGGACAAAATCCTGATGACTTAAATAGGCCACGCCAAAAACAAACTGCTGACTTACTCTCAGAGTCTTCTTTCTCCCATTCCACCCCAATGAATGAGCAAATTCCACACGGGCAAAAAAGAGCAGGAATTTCACAGCATTGGTCATATCTTTATAAACATGCTCATGTATACATACCTGTTAAAAAATTTATTGTGATCCAGGCTGAAATACCTAATAAGGAAAAGATTCAAAAGGTACTTGCTTAGAGCATAATATTTAATTTTATCTAACAGCAGCAACAATAAGGCAAGCCATATTACAAGGTTTCCAGAACTGTCAATGGCTGACAAAACCAAGATTAGACTATTTGAACAAAGAGAATGACCTTCTCTATCAGAGCTTATCTGATATCTGGGAGAGAAGCCCCATGTACGAAATACTCTGTATTTCACAGGTCAAAAACTTAGGCAGGAAGTCACAAAGGCTTCAGTCCTTAGCTAAAAGACAAAGAGATAACTGAAACTCACATTGTCCATTTGCCAGGAAAACATCCACTGTTGGCTTTTGTTTGAAGTCAGGCACTCCAGTTTTCTTTATGAATACTAAGAATTTTCATCTTTCAGTGTTCTAATTTTGCCTGTTTTCCTCTAAGCAATTTTCTGAGCTATACTGTTTTTGTCCTCATCTTGTTTTATAAACTGTTCCCCATAAATTAGGTGAATCAGTGGCCTTATGTTAACAAATTCAAATATTTATTCATGTGGTTAAAACTCAAGACATGCCAGAGAGCGTGGCCCACTTCAATCCTTGGCTGAACCTAGGCTATCACTGCTATTACTGATTTTAAAACAAAAGAAAAATAATGTTTATCCTCCATTAAGTAGCAAGAAGAGAAACTCATAAACAGCTTCAGCTATTTTAAAGCTTGGTTCCTGAGCAGATTTAAAACACATTTCAACACTCAGTTACTCAGAATTGTGACATCCTGTCCTCAACATTTTTTGGATGAACATGATCTTACTTTAACATGTATTTTCTTCCCTATATAACAATTTTTTTTTCAGATTGAACTCACATTCCCACCCATTAGATGAATTATAATTAACATTATGATCAAATACTTCCTGAGAGCTCTGATAAGCATTTTCAAGAGCAGAGTGGGCTAACCCAATTGTTGAAGACAAGCAGATATTCAGAAACTTTCCCAGAAGTGCTGATTGGAACACCTCCACAGTGGCTTTCTGGTGATCCTACAGGAATCCTACAAGCATCCTACAGTGCTCAACACTCAGAGCTTTCAAGATCAGGAAAGAGCTCAGGACTTCAAATTGGAAAATACAGAACAAGATTTCTTTGGCAGGCACTGCCAGTGGCTGCATAAAAACTCTGCTTCTGTCTTATGGGCTCCTACTACAGTAGGCAGGGATTTGTCACAGTGCAGCAGGAATTTCCAGGACTGCAGAAAGAGTCTCCACAAAGTTGCTTACCTTCATCAGTTCCATTCATTATTGACACGCAATTGTCCCTCACAAAGAAGGGGGAGGCTTGAAAAATCTCCTTCACCTAGTTCAAATAAAAGCTACATTCAGAGAAATACTTTTTCAGCTGAAAAACAAGCTTTTTAAAACCCCAGTTTTACATTACTACTCCTCTTCTTGGGCCAGATTCTGACTGCTGCTCACCACTTTGTTTGAAGTTCAAGAGTCCAACAAGCAGCAGGCCTTTTTGTACTGGCCCTGCTGTTTGTTGCAGAAACAGGGATGGATGTCATTGGTTTTCAAGCACAAAGACTGCTCAGAAATGCCATTAACAAGGGATGGACATGGGTAGGGAAGGGAATCCCATTTGCTTTGTTGGAATTGGTGACCCTCAAGGTAACATACATACATGGGAAAGGCAGGAGATGGACAGCCTATATTGCAGGAATGTCCTAGGATGCTGCATTTTTAACAGGAGCATGTTTTCTGGAAAGCAAACTGAATGACAGGATATAATACCTTTTCAAGCAACTTCTGAGCTTTCTCTCCTGGCAGCAACCGTAGGCCAGCTGTGGCTTTCAGGACCAGAGGAGTAAACTTCCACAGCTCCATAGGAACTTCCTTCTTTGCCACCTCCAGGAGCTCTTTTATTCCCTGGCCACTCTGTGATCCAAGAAAGAACAATAAAAGGCATCTTAAAAACTCTTTTCAAAGATCAAAAGGGTGATCACAACTATGATTCACTGTTACTGTGAAACAGAAACAAATTAATATCAAAAGGGATCAAGAAAAGGTGCAGGACTTGCTATCTCACTACAGCATAAGGCCTAGTGGATATAATGAAATCTTTGATCAACAGGTCCAAAACAGAAAGGGTCACTTTTTCAAACAGTGAAACAGAACACTCTGGCACCAAATTTTTTGGCTACAAAAGGCTCAAATTCTGGGAAAGCAAAGGCTTTTGTAAAACACTATGAGCTGGGTCTAAGTCTGACTCTTAGGAGTCCCTAAATCTCTGCAAACCTGAAGGAAAGGGAGACAGGAAAGAAGTAACTTAAATTACCTTTTCGACATCATCAGCATATGCAGAGAGACCTGGTTTCAGTGCTTTAAACGTCTCATGGGTTAACCTGGGAGTCTCTGTTCAAAAGCAGTATTCTAAAATAAGTAATGGTACAAATAATTTTGCATACACAAAAAGAAAACCATAAAAAAAATCCATTATTATGTGCTAATAGAAGTGAATTGAAGCTTCTGTCTAATGAACTATTATCAGCTACTTGACCTTTAAATACAGCCCAGGCTGTGGAATTAGAACCTGAGAAAACCACTTTTAAAACCATGACTGGTTGTCAGGTGCTGCTGTCCACTATGCACATCAGTCACCAGATGGGTTCAAGCCTTACACCTGCCATGTGCAGCTTTTCAAACCGCACCTGCAAAAAAAGACCTCGTTTCAGCCTGCTCTGTTCTGGCTGAACTTGATTCCAGCAAAACCTAATGGTAGCTTTCCCACTATTTTCAATGGCAGCAGAGGGATACTTCAGTAAATACTTCAGTATTTCAGAAAGCTGCAGAACTTGGTTTAAACCTACAGTCCAGGCAACGCTACACTCTATAAAGTTTGCTGTGATACATTCTGAAATTTTGTTTCAAATGAAGCAGGAAAAGGAAAAAGCAAAAATTTGGAGATACGAGAAAATAAGGAAATCCATGGACTGTCGTAGAACACCTTCGGTGGTTGAGCCTTACACCAATCTATTATGCAAACCTAAGGTACTCCCCAGAGGCCAATCACACACTTCACATACACCACACTTCTAATCCTCAACAGAGCCTTTAGATCACCTACTAACAGCCCCACCCAGGCTCTTTAAGAGTTTCACAAACGTAGATGACAACATACAAACAAATTAAGCTTACTACTCCAGAGGAAAGCTGGAGTTTTTTTGTACACTTTGTCTCAATTCTGAGAAGTAACTTCTGTCCAGATGAAATACACAGCAATTTTAATCAAACTATTTGCGATTTTTGTTTCGTTTTGTGGTTTAAACCAAACAATGAAGCCAAGGATGCATTAAACTGGACACTTCAAGAGAGAAGCAGCTCACTGCCAGGAGACACCAAACAACCTAAAAAATTTGGGGAAACAGGGCAGTTTGAATTTATAATTCTCTCTTCCACCAGTGTGATGAAAAATGGCCTTTTTTTCATGACACTAAAAGTACAGCTGCTACTTACTTCATATTCTGACATTACAGCATTTTCTCCTTGGTGAACATTTTCATAATTTCACCCACACACACATGCCTGAACCATAGTAAACCTCCTGACAGCTCTCTGGAAAGATCTGAAGCATGTATGTTCAAGTAAACCCTAGAAAACTGTCATCAATAATCTCCTCCACAATTTATGGAAGACTTAATCCGTCACTCAATGAGCAGGACATACCTCTTGACTGCTGTGCAAATTTAAATATATGGATGCGAGTTCCCGTGCTTCCTGCATCAAACATAATTCCATAAAAGACAGAGAGATCTGTGGTCACTGCCTGATGGGTCAGTTTATCTCCCCTGCTTACAGCAGCTCCTTCTGTGGCTCCCACAAATGGTTTGGAGCCCAAGTGCCATTTTATGTATGCAACATAAACAGCTATGCATGTCAAAATTCCAAAAGCGAAGAACCGCTTTGATATCTTCATGGCTTCCATTTAATGGGATGTTTTGTTTCTTCCCTTAATCAAGTGGTCTGTTCCTTGTCCTTCACACAGAACAGGTGGCTCCCACATCACTCCTACATCCAACAGAAGAGAAAAGATCTGTTTTATTTTCCCAACCTGATAGAAGGATCTGAAAGTATGATACCCACGACACTGGACACCACTTTCCCAATGAACAGAAGGAATGCAGCCTCTTTTAGCACCTCTTTCAGTCCCACAGCTCAGGGTAAGGCATGGAGCAGCACAAATCTTCTTTTCCCCCATTGCTACAGAGGCCTAATAAGGCACAAAATAAGGAAGGTTCAGAGAAGATATGTACAGTGACTATGGTGGGAGAGGACCTCATCCAACACCCTGCTCACAGTAGGGGCAGCTGTTGGGACCCTCCATGTGGCCAAGGGCTATATCCAAGATCATTCTGAAAAACTCGGAGGATAACAGCTTCTCTGGGCTAGTTCCTGGATGGTGAGGGAGGTCCTGGAAGACTGGACGAGGACAACTTAAAATTAATGTTTTAAAGGCAAGATGCAAGATCCAGGGAATTGAGTGCCCTCCTCCCCTATCTCCAACACCAGGAAAGAAACCAAAGCAAAGCACAACCCACAAAAGCTACAAGGCCTCACACAGCATCATTAAAAACAAATTATTAAAAATCAGCCAGTGGTGATTTACGGGGAGCAAAATTATATATAATTTTTCCTTTTTTTTTGATAGGGTGATGAAAAGAAAGGAAACCAATTGATGAAGCCGAGTTAAACAAGGTTTTTTAAACATATGTAACCTCTTCATGAGAATTCAGGAAGCATGAAGAAGGTGTGAAGGGGAGGAATTTAAAATCAAGGTGATTACAGAGTATTTCCAAAAACAAAGGTAAGACAAAATTTCATAAAAATGGGGGAAAACAAAATCACAGGCAAACATACACATAAAGAATGGATCAGCTTAAGTGAAAGGGAACTGTACGTTGTCATGACACAGAAATCAGGAAGATGGCATTGCAACTAAATTAAAAATCTTCCTGGCTTCTATCAGCAGGCAGAGACACGCAGGGGGCAATCGCTGCAGATCTACGGGGTGATCATCCGATCCTCCTGGTGCCAGGAAGGCCTCAGCTGCAGCCACACCAGAGCTAAATGTCACCGGAGGGAGAAAAGCCGCAGGGACCGGGTGATCCTTGGAGGAGACACGAGCTCCACAGCAGGAAAGCGGAGGCTGGAAAAAGGAGGAGGCACAGCAGCCTGTGCTAACCCCGCTAACCCCCTACCGCCGTTTGCCTGGAGAGAATCGCGACTGTCACTTCCCTGCCTTTGTCAGGGGACGCCAACATTTACTGCAAGGGAAAAGCTTCCCGCTGGCGCCCCGGAGCCAGGAATGCAGGCGGGAGCCGAGAGCCCGGCAGAGCCTGGGCCAGCGCGGGCCCGACCCGGCACACCCCGCGGGGTGCCCCTCGCTCTCACACAGACCACTGTCCCGCCGCCCGCACTTCCTTCCTCCTCCCTTTTCTCTCTTCCCTCCCTCTTCCCTCCCTCCCTCTCTCCCAAACTCACGCCGCCCCCGCCGGCCCGGCCATGGCGCCGCCGCCGCCCGGCTCGCGGGCGGCCCCGCCCACACGGCGCAGGCGCGGGGCGGGCGCGCGGCTCCGTGAGGGGAGGGCGGTCCCGCGGCGGCCGAGCCCCTCAGGGCGAGAGCTCCGCGAAAATGGCCTTAAAAAATAAAAAATAGGCGAAGCGCCTCAAGGTCAGGAAGGTGTGTCGGGAAATGCGGAATGTGTAAAAATTATCTTGAATCACGTGGTGGTTAACGTCGTCTAGTCAAGGACACAGTAGAGCTAACAGGCTCTAAGGATGAAGAACATCAAAATGTTGATGTACCCGTTGCCAGCTTGGTGAAACACTCAAGGTCCATGTATCCTATGAAATATGTTTTTTATAGTACTAAAAAAATCACACCTGTAGGTCAAAAAGGTGCTGGCCTGGTGAAAAAACTTTCTCTGAGCATGTACGGAAATTAGGTGGGTCACATAGTTTGTATAATTACTAACCAGTCCTAGTAGAGAAGTTGTAGTGTTTTGGTTTAAGACGATTTAAGAGGTGGATGCTCTAATTAAGTTATCTCCCTTTAGATTTAACCAATCCCCTTCCACCAATCAGGAGTGAATACAAATAGATATAAGTGAAAAAATAAGTTTAACAACAAGTGAAACAGCAACAGGCAAAAAAATAACAGTAAATAACCACTGGAAACAGAATTGCTAAATCTCACTGACCCCTTGTGAACAAAGACTTTAAAAGGGGCTGTGACACCTCCCACTACCACTTCTCTTTTCAGGTTCCAGGGTCTTAGAGATAATAACAATTTGGGGCACTGATAGATATGGAACACAGAAACCCATTTTGGGTTGCCCTCAACATGTACTTGGGAGGTTACTAGTAGTAAATATCTGTGTATAAATAATGGCCTGGAAAATCCTGAGGGGCATCCTCTGTAGAATACCACCAATCATCCAGATTTTGTAGAATACCACAAATCATCCGGGTTTCTGGAGTTGTGCAACTCTGAAACAAATAATCAAATGTCTCTCTTGAGTGTGTAATTTTTGGCTTGTTGCACACTGGGTAATGAATCTGATTTTTCTGGACAATAAGAGGAGTGGTCCTCAAGGTGAGGGGGGAAAGTGCAGAGCAGGACCTGTGCGGGTGGTGGGAGAGGCCCCATGGCCCAAGGATAATGCCACCAGGAGATGGCTGGCAGGGCTTCTGGGTACCCTCTGCACCCCAGTGAGAGCCAGCCCTCCCAGGAGCTCTTGTCCTGCAAGTTTGGGTTGGGTCTGAGGCAGGGAGTATGAGTAGATGCGAGCAAAGTCCTTGAGTAGTTGCTTCATGCCTTTCACCATACCTCATGTGCAAAGAATTAATTTTTTCTAAGATTTGTAACTCTTCTGTGATGTGATTGCAACACAGAATCTATGTGTAGTTTCTATGCTGGTTTGAAAGAAAGACTCTGATGGTGTGGTTTCACCAAAGATGAGTCTGCTAACGGCTTGAGAAAAAAAAAGACATCTGAGAATGCTCTGTTGATTCCTGTAGGTGTTAATCCCAAAATTGCTGCTGTGGCATTCCTGTCAGTCATGGAATCTCAGGAGCTGCAAACCCAGAAGGGAGAAAATAGACACGACAACCTCAGGAAAGATGCAGCCTGACTGCTGGGTGAATACCCTTTATCTCTGGGACTGAGGGGAGGATGGTCACAGTCATAGCTGTGCATGGTCACTGATCTTGGTGAGTCTGCAGCATGGCATCACCTTGTTCTGTCCCAAAATATGATATGTTGACAGACTAAAAAACTATTTTTTTTTGGTTCTTGCTGTGCCAGGTGTAGCTCAGCAATATCTAGTGGCAGTGTGAAGGTAAATTCAAAGCAAGTAAGCTGTTTTTTAGTTAGCTTTGTTCTGAGTGACCCCCTTTTGGTAAAACAGAAAAAAGGGGATAGGAAGTAAAGATACTACAACTTTTGGGCTAGGGAGCTACTCAGGTCTGGAATTGTCCTTTGAAGTAAAAGACCAGGGAGCCCCTTCTCAAATTCTGTGGTTGTCACTGTGATTTTGGGCTGCTGTGAACATTTCCACCTAGGAGCAAGTTTCCTGAAACCTAGAACAGAACTTGAATCCCTTATGTTTAGAAACACACAGACTTCTGAACTCATCACAACAGAGAGCATGCTACATCAACAACCTATTTCTTCTTCCAGGTTGCAAGAAAACAGGAATGCTTCTGAGGGGTTATTCGGGGTGAAGCACTACTTGCATTTTTTCTTCAAGACAGAAGATTTAGGTGATATCTCTATGGTTTTTCTTATCAAGTTATTTTTTTTCAATCCTTAATAAAGAAATGCTCCTGTCACTGATTGCTAAGTCAGCAAAAGAAGAAATTTTTTCCCTTTTCACGAGGGAAGGCAGATCTCAGGAGTCGTGGCCCTTGAGCTAAAGCAGGTCAAGGCCAGCAGAGAGCACCATTTCCCCAGGGACAGGGCAAAATAGTACAGTATTTATTTCTCTTAGTTGAAACTGAAATATCTTGCATATATGTTCATAATAAGTGCTGCAGTTAGGACTAGAGATTCCAAAGAAATGGGAATGTAATACTGAGGGTTTTTTTTTTTTCTCCCTCCTGTAAAAAACATTACTTATGTGCATGGGAACAGTTCTCAGGCTGTTTCTGGAAACCCCCTCTCCTCAGCTTCGGACCTGGGATGGAGTGCAGGTGGTTTAAAGAGTTTTGGATGCATTCCTGAAACTGTTTCACATGCAGTACTATGGTTATTCTTAGAATTAAGTCACACCGTCTGAGATTTGTAACAAATTTTCAAGTCTGATATCAACATATTGTACATATTACTTATACATTTAGATTCATACCTTGGTGCATTATATATATCAAACCTGAGGTAGAATGCGGACTATTGGGAACCAGTTTGGGAACCATTTGGGAAGTTATCTCTGTCACTCCCATGTTATAAGAAGAATTGTTTTGGATGTCTCAATGAGAGTTAATAAACAGGGATCAAAGACAAATTGTACAGATAGGAAAATCTGTATAATTAAAAGGTTATTTCACCAATTTTGTCACGACTCTAGTGCACAGTAACAAGATTAAGTTGTACAGCAAGTACAAAGTCAGTATTTTTGGCACAGTGTGCCCATGAACTGCATGTAATTGGCATGTTGTGCAAGCCAGGTAGCAACTGAATAATCCTGATGTCCCTACATCCTCAGAGAGTCACATGGGTGTTCAACCAGCTGATGCGTACCCAGTGAGAGAGTTGTTCTGCTGCAGTACTTGGAAATACTAAGGAAAAGGAACAGCAACTAAACCTATAGCTCAAATGTCCATTCAGGTTCCATTTTCTCCCTTCGTCTCAAAAAACAAATTCTACTTGTGCTGACCTGTAGCAGAAAAGTGTGATTTTTGTTGAACCCTGAGCATTAAATTTGTCTCCTTGCTGCAAACCATTGATGTGTAGCTTTCCCCGTGGCTGTCTGTCACTGCATCCTCCCCATATTCCTGAGAAGGATAGGTAGTTCTGAGATCCTGTCACTTACCTGGAACCCCACATGGCACCTGCTGCTCTCTGATGCCCTCCACTCTGGATCTTCATCATTCCTTCACAAAACTCCTAGCAAGGCAGGACTTGGCATCTACTGCATCTTCTCTGCAGCTGCATCTGTCCCTGGCCGAGAGGGCCATGATCAAACATGCCAGACAAATGCTGAGTTACCATTTCCTTTCCATGGAGAAAGCATAAATAACATATTTCTCTATCTCCCCTCTGCATACCCATCAGTTTCTGACAAAGTCATAGAAATTAAACACCTTTGAGACATTTATGCTTCTGGCAATTTTAATAACTGCATTTGTCCAGTAACTGGACAAATATTTTGGAGGGACAGTTCTGTGCTTGTATCATAGGGGATGTCTCCCAGGAGATGGCACTGATGATTTCCTTGATGGTTGTGGCTATGGTACCACAAACCAGAAAAACTGAGGAGGTCTCTGCTGTTCCTGACTGCTGCTCACAAACCACGTGCAGAAATGAACTGTAACTTTGGAAATGCTGCCTCAGCGTGGTCTTTTCGGTGCCCTACAGGCTGAAGTTCTTTATAAACTTATCATGACCTACATAATTGACCTATATTATGTGTCTGTTTGTTAAATAGATTGCACTAATTATAAACATGAATGGCGATGGCTTAGTGGTTATTTATTTATTCTGAGGTGTGTGCCTGCTGTCTGAAATAATGTACAGGAGGATCATTGCCAGATTTTCCTCCTTGCCCCCTCCATATTCGACATGTACCATGGACAGTTGTAATAAAACATGAATAGATTCTGCTTTCAGAAGGAAAAAAAAAAAGTTTTTATTGCTTTTCTAAGCAAGGGGATGTATGCAAGATCCTCTGGCAGGTACAGACCATGCAGGAAAAAATGAGGGAGAAAACACAACACAGCAAATTTTTCAAGCCCTTGATTTGTAGGGCAGTGAGGAGGGGCTGAATGTACTTTGCACTTTGGTGACTTTTTTGAGACCTTTCTTTGAGACCTTTGAGTCTGGGAAACAGCATTACTACACCTTGCTGATAGATGAGTGTTTTATAATAAGTGTGTCTATTTCTCCTTGCGCCTGTGCCACACTTGCAGACTCCTGGAGCTATTTGAAATCCAGGGTGCCGTTAAAATGTGCTGAGTTTAATGGAACTGCACCTGCTCCCAGCAAGTAGGAATTTTGCTTTTAACGTTTCAGACTGACATCCAAAGCCTGGCTGATTTGCCTCTAGGGGCAGATTTGGATCAGGGCTTTAAAACAGATGTCTGCTGCCACAGACCCCCTCAGTTGTATTAGCGACGCTGTCAGGCGGTTTCCACTGCTGTGTCCTCATTCAGATGGACAGGGTGCGCTGAGTGTAATCTAATTAAGGAGAATTCCCCAGATTTTTGTTTCGTGTCTGCTATCACTGTGTTTTTAACTTTTCCAAATTCATTATAAATGTGCCCATCTGTGGGCTGTCTCATAGCACTGACTCCAAATAGCTGTTTTTTGAGAAAAAAATAGGTGGGGAGGATGAAAAAAGTGAAAACAAATTGCTGCTGTTTTTAACGGTTTACAATTTCAGAAATTGTCCCTTGTGTTTCATGTTAGGGATGAATTTCCAGGCAGTCAAAAATACATTTTACCCGTGGGTTGGTGGGCAAAGTGTTTGCTCAGATAAACATATTACTCATTTGGTAGGCTGGTAGTCGTGTGGCACAGATTTGTCTGTTGGAACAGACAGCCCATGTCTTTAACAAGCTTTTGTTAAGATTTTTATGATCTTGTCATAACCTTGGAGTCAATTGTGAATATTCCTAGAGAGAAGGAAGTAATTGCTCGCCTTATCATTCTGCTTCCCCTGCTGAAGATGGATCCCAACCTCTTCTACAGAGCTTTTAAAAGCTATTAATGGCTTATTTCTGATGTTAAGGTTCAGCTTTTGGTAAAAATGCTCTGATTTTAAAAAACTTTTGATATCTTTGAAACCCAGAGTAATTTATCTTTGAGTTGACCTCTTGAGGTTCCCATGCTTCAAACAGTGCTAAATTTGAAGTTTGATTGGATTGCTCAAAACCTTGTCCAGCTGAGTGTTTAGTATCTCCAAGGGTGGAGACTCTTGGGGCCCTGTCCCAGGACTAAATCACCCGTAAGGTGAAATATGTTGTGTGATACCTAACAGGAACGTGCCATGTTCCAGTCTGTTTCCTTCACTTCTTGCGCTGTCACTGAAGATCTCTGGGAAAAGCCTCCCTTCGTATTCAGCTGCCAGTTAGGTTATGACTATAGACAGTAGTTCTGGGATTTTGGAAATGATTTGCATCTTCAAATGATTACTTGTTTTCACACTGTTTAATTTCACAATGAATTTTCTGTGTAAGTCTTGTGATATTTTCAATGGGTATTATGTAAAGCATGCCAGAAGCAATTTAAAGTTATTATGAAAAAGAGAAGACTGAAAGTGTCTGTCTTTCCTTAACATTCATAATATTATTTTGCTTGATACATGTAGGAATGGAAATAGGGAAATATAGCTGTCTGCCAATTCTCCCCTATGTATATAACACATTTTCTTCTTTGTTGAACGTTGCTTTTTGGGTCCTAAGAGACAATTTTAAGGTCAAATGCCTTGAGAGCCATTTTTGGAGGTGCTCTGCTGTTCCACTGCCCCTTGAGGACAAGTTCACTGGTCTCAGTCCTCCATGTGGAATTGCACTGTACATTAACAATGGATGCTTAGAGTCTCATGAGGGACAGTGATCCTAAAAGTTTTTGCTCTGAGAAGATATGTACCTCTTACTTGTTAGGCGGTGTCTAAAGTTTTGTGTGTGAAATAATCGTTGTACACCTTGGAGAGAAAAATGTTCTCCGTTAGTTTTTCCATGTCTTGCACCAGCTACTGACAAATAAATATTAGTGGTAGCCTCTAGTTAACCTTCAATCATCTATGCTTCAGGAGCTGCAGGACTGTTCTCCAGTATTTCTAAGCTTCCTTGAAGAAGCAAACTAATTTTCAGTAGTTCAGTTCCTATAAATGAATGTATTTTCTAGTGCTCCAGTGATAAATTCACTGTTGCTTATAAAGCACTTGAATGCCAGAGTGAATGCACAAGTGCCTGAATGAATACTGATGATCAGCTCAGAGAATTAAACATTGGAAATATCTAACCCTCAACTTAAGGCATTTTAAGACTTTTTTCCAACACCAGTCTCTCTGCTGTTTAAGAACTGCTCCTCTAGGAGCACCCGCCCGTGCACACAGAAATGCTGACACCAAAATGCATTAATTGCTTTTGAATATAAAGTGCAGTCTATTGTGACACATTTGTTTTCTCAGTAAGTAGGGTCACCTATCTGTCTTCTGACATAACTTAGAAAAGAAGTCTCTTCTTGCAAAATGTTATCTTAGTCTCTCTGATGAGCTCAGTTACTTTGATTCTATGATGCAGAAAAATGATCCTGTGAGATTTCCATTTCTTTCCAGAAGTAAAAGGCTTTGATATTAGGCACCTGTGTGCTGGTTTGAGCCACCTTATGCTCAACATGAAGCAGAAACTGTGCATTTTTTGGAAAATGAATAACTGAAACAATCTGTGCTTTTTGGTAGAGAGTTAGATAACCCTCTACAAAAAACTGCTGCTGTTTATCTAGAGATAACTAGGTTATCTCTAGATAACCTCTTGCAGAGGTTGTTTGATAACCACAGTTATCTGGAAAGGTGATGTTTTAACAAGTTAAAATACTTTAGTTACACATCCCTGTGAATTTGTAAAAGCTATTTTTTGGTTCAGCTAACAAACTGAAAATCTCATCAGTTGTGGAATAGTAGTTGAAATACCCTAGAGGGACCCATTTCTGAAATTTTCATAGTATTGTCTTTGGTGAATAGTTGGGCTGTGGTTTTCAGGCAGTCTGTATATGTTGAGGTGTGGTGCAGAAAGCAGTTGCAGAGAATATGGCCCGGCAGAGCAGGCAGGTGTCCTGTGTGCAACCACAGAGCTGGAGAGGACTGCTCAGCCCCAGGGAGATGGGAGATGTTATCATGCAGCAAAGTTTGTGAGTACAGAGAGCTCATCATTTCCACACTTTGGAATCAAAGCCAGGCACCGGAGAGAGTGGGGTGGGAAACAAGGCCTTCATCCCTGCTGGTGTGAACTTGAGGGCTGGGTGACATCAGAGCTACCAGAGAAGCAGAGCACAGCAAAACTGAGAACTTTCCCAGAAGCTGCAGAGGTTGCTTATGTTAGGGACCACTGCCAGAGGAGGAGATGAGCAGAAATCTGCTCAGTAAATGTACTGGCTGGCCTTCTGCAGTCAGAGGGGCAAGCCCTTCTTGAGGACAATTCAGCAGTTTGAAGAGCACAGCATCCCAGAGGGATGGTGGAATCAAATGCTAAATTTCCCCTTGTGGAGTAAAGAGAAAGAAAAACACATTGGAGTTGACCTGGGACCAGCCGTTTGCCCACCACCCATAAAAACCTCTTGCTTATCCTCATAAATAACAGGGGTTTGAATTTACCAAGTGAAGTGATCGGACCCTCCAGCCTGCTATTCATTACTCCAATTAACAATCAGTTGCCTGAAAAATGGGCCAATCTGTTTCTTGGAGAGTCACATAGAAAATCCACAAGGCAAGCCAATTAGCATACCAGTCCTCACCGTCTACGGAACCTAATTTAGTTATTTGGTTGATCTAAGTACCAAAATATTGTTGTTTTGTTATGGAGCATATAATGTTTGTTAAATGGCTGAAATCCCCCGGGGCCCATATGCTGCTGATACTCCCTGCGTCCTCCCAAGCTGGCAGAGGCAATAAGGCAAAACTGTTTTGTCCCGCACATGGCCCCTGTATTTTCCTGGCACAACACGGCAGCTGGACGAAGGCAGAACAAACCTTCGCCACCCAGGGTGGGCGGGATAGCTTCCCTCCGAAATAGTTGCACACTTGAGCAAGCCCATTGTCTGCCCAGAAAGTATTTCAACCGCCTCTTACCAGGCAGCCGCGGCTACAAATAGTCCGCAGAGCCAGTGTTTGGACAACCTGTCTGCACAGCGCATTGTGCAGGAGCAATTAGTTTGCAAATTGCCCATTTGCACATCCGCGCATGAATTAGTTACATTGCTCCCACAGGACTTGTTATTCTTATCATTGCTGTTAAGGAAGGCCCATGAATAAAAAAAGGTAGTTTGGACGAACGCCTTTCTCCCCAGCAGCGCGAAGCTGGAGCCTCTTCCCGGGCGAGGACAGGCGGAGGGCTGACTCCCTAAGCAGGAAAAGAGTGATTCTGCGGGATGTTGCTTCTTCGTGTTTCTAATTCTCTGGGTTGATGCTAGTGTAATGGCTGCACGAGTTGTGCGAAGTTTTTTGCTCATTTCATAGCTTTTTTTTTTTTTTTTTGTGAGAGAAAACACATGACAGCTGTCAGCTTGTACTGCCATTCCTGGTGCACACTCTCTGGGCTTGCAGATGTAGCCCCAGTCCTGCAACTGAACTGCTCCTTCATTTCTGGAGAAATCCCACGTTGGGACTTTTGCAGCCAAAGAAACACCAGAACTATCATTATATTCTGTGATTTAGTGGCATTACTTTAATTCTGGTCAGAATTTGCTGGAGCTGATGGAGAGTGACACTGGAAGGGAAGGAATCTAACAGAATGGACAGTCCTTCTCAGTGTTCATTTAGTTCTCCACTTCAAAAAACCCAAACTGCACATCACTGCTACCTGGTCAGCAGCACAGTAAAGGTGAGGGGTGACTGTATCTGTCATACATGGGCATTTTGGTCAGACACTCCAATTAGTCTGTGCCTGCTGAAGAGGCTGTGCTCTCACCAGCTTTGTTCATTTGTGCAGGTGTCTAAACGTTCTGCTACCCAGCTTTCAATATACTTTCTCCATCATCCTCTCACTGTTCTGAGCTGGGTTTTAGCTCAGCTGCTGACCTTGCAGGCCCTAATACGAGTATTCAGCTGCTGCTATATGATCATCTTTTGGACCACTGCATTCCTGACAGATGTTCAGAGCCTTGGTAGTCCAATGGCTGAGGAAAGTTATAGAAAAGCAAGTTGTGGCCAGGTGATGTGAATGTCCTGCCTGGACATCTGCTTTTCTTCTGGGAAATCTCAGAAGCTGATGTGGTAGATGCTCTGTGGCACTTACATTTTTAACTTCAAGTTGTCAGAGGCCACATAACAGCAGGGACCCCCCAAAAAAATAAAAAAAAATAAGAAAAGGAAATCCATCTCTGCCTCTTATTTTTATGCTGTAGTTTCTGATAATGTCTTTTCTCAGGGTGAATAGTGTCACTCTACCCCATGTGTACATGACACCATGTATGAACAGACAAGTTTGTAGCTGGCATAGTTAAGAACAGCACATTTTTTTGGCTGTTGTAAATAACATTAAGGAATCCATGGTGAAAAATATGTCCCCCTTTTTTAACCCAAATTCATCTTGCTTCTGGGAGAGAACGTTTTCCAACCAAGGCATTTTATTCAACATTTTCTTTGCTATTTCAGGTACCATCCCAAAGGACTGTCTCCAGTCACCATCTTTTCCATGGAGAGGTAGATATGTTTTTTGAAAGCAAAAATCTATTTCTTCAAGTGGCTCAATTTGCTTGCACATCTGACCACACCCTGCGCTATTTAGTGTTGACTTTTCACCTTTGAAAATGTGATGGAAACTTAGTAACATTTAATGATTCTTTGCAGCTCAGTGGTTAACCAGACTCTGCTGGGCTGAGAAAAGGCTGATGTTGATTCGAGGATTTAGCAGTCAAATAGATTGAAAAGTTGTCAATATGGGCACAGCCAATTTTGTATTACACTTATTTCTATTTAAACCAGAATGAAATAAAATTCCTTTGAGAAGCTGTAGTAGTATTTTATCAGCATGTTTGCAATCTTTGAGCCAATTTATAATCTCATGGAAAAGGGTCATTTGTTCTGAAACCATAAAAAGCAGGACTTCCTGATGCTGTGTTAGCTCTCCAAATTCTTTACACATTGAGTTACCTACTTTTCCTTCTTCTAAAGGTGGGGAGCAGGTAGTCACCTGCAGCTTTCTCCAGAAGATGTGACAACTGCTTCTTTCCTTGTATGAAACTGCAGTTTATTGCCTTAAAGAAAATTATTCTGAACTGTGAATGGCAGCTCGACAATCAGCATCTTGTAGGAAGGCCAGCTAAAAAACAGGGGATATGTTTGCTCTTGGTAAAGCAGGAACTTCCTTCTTACTTTCTTTGATTCTATTAGTCATGGTCTATTTCAGTGCTGTCTTTTTATTTCAGTGTCTGTCCTTGCCACTTCCTGCCTGCTAGCTGGTAACCATTGGTGTGATGATTTCCCTGGAGCTGCTGCAGAATAAAGCAATTGTGCCTGTGATTCTAAGTCTCACCCTGCTGATGATCCTGAGATTTAAGGAGCTCAGGCTGTGCATGGGGTAAAAAAGGACCAGGATGCAGCTTTCCTTCTACAGGCCACTGCTCTTCGATCATGACTTTGGTCCAAATGCTTTGGGGAATGGGTAACTGCTGCATTTTATTAAAGACATGCAACTGAAATAATAATCGGATAAAAGGATCATTTATTGTCAAACGATTATGGAGCTGCATTATGTGATTTCATATATTTTCCTTCAAAATCTCTGCATTTCAAACCAGCTTGGGGTTTTACTCTGTGCCATTAACACGTTGGTATTACACAGGAGTATATTTCACATGGCAATTCAGTGGGATATGGATTATGTTATCAGGAAATAAATAAAATTTTCTCAAGTTGGCCTTGGCTCTGCTGGTGGTAATCATGAAATTGTTTGTTCTTAAGCTATGACAGAGGATTGGATTCTTAAAAACTGGATAGAGAAAAATGCTTTTAGAGTGATTTCTTTACAATAAAAACATGATAGTCTTAGAGCTAACTGATAATCTTTGTGAGTCCATTCCATGCAAAGCAAGAGAACAGATTCCCAGCTGATATAAGTCAACATAGTCCTGTTTGCTGAGAAAGCTGGGTCAGTCCACAGCAGCTGATGATCCAGACTCATGACTGAAAGAATCCTCATCTTGCTGGCAAAACAAGGGAAAAGACTGTAACAGGATTTTGTGAGGACAAATAATATTACAGAGAAAATAAGATGGGCTGGTGACCAAATAGGATGGTGGTTTCATTTGTCATTTCTCAAGATATTTTTTTTATTGGAATATGCACTAATAGGGACAAGTTGTCTCGTGGAGCTGCTGGGGACTGTTAACCTTTTTTAGTACTGTTTAGTGTCTACCACTGTAGTGGAGTTAGGCTCATGAATGGTACACCTTTAATAACAAAATTCCTGAGTTAATCTCCTCTAGAGGTCTGCGTGACATTACTAGCTGTAATCTAACTCTTCCAGGTTATTGTCGATGCACTTATGGGCATAAAACCTTCTTTGGGGGAATTAGGTATTTTCTCATTATGCATGCCAGTAGCTTTTCACTGAATATCACTCAATTTCCATGAAAATCTGAGTTACTCTGGCAAGTTGCAGTTTACCTAGTCTATAAAAAAGATCTTCAGAATTCTCTACTGATCTGTTTTCTATCTACCTTCAAATTAGTCAGGTGTGATACTCTCTGATGGAAAGTGAAAGCAGTTTGTCTTTGGAACAGGCAGATGCAGGATGTGCTTCGGGAAGGAAACACTGCAAGCAGATGAGTCCCTGCTGTATGTGGAGTCATTTCAGGACAATGCCCTGGTGGTTGAAGCATCCATCCATTTCTGTTCCTTCCTCTGCCTGCAGGACCTTGCTGCCATGTGTCCTGGGAAAATGTGCAGCTGCTTGGGCTTACCACTGACCAGCTGCTTAAAAGGTGTTTAAGGTTTCCAGGGTTGCATGTAGACACCTAAAGTCAGAGCCCCAGGCAGCCACAGCCTATATTGGATCTTGGCACCTGTGGGGAAGGTAATGCTTCATTTCTCTGCCCTTGTATCTCCAGATTTAGCAAACTCTCCAAGAAAGGGACCTTCTCTTGCTTTGCTTGTCATGCTAATAATAAACAATCACAGCACAGAGACTGGAGTGACTGCAGCAAGAAGAGCTGTGATTGCATTGCTGTTTCACCTCTCCTTGTGTCACAGATGCTTTACTCATCTTGTCCTCATCTGGGATATCTGGGAATGCACGGGCAGCAGGGCTGTACTGAGGGTGAGTGTCCAGGTGCCTGCCCTCTGCCTTGGAAGGCAGGAGCTGACCAGTGCCAGCTCTCACACTCCTTGCAAGGTGGAGCAGGGAAATCAGGTCACAGCAGAGAGAGGTTACAGTTCTGCCATCTGCAAAAGAGTTTGTGGGAGTTTGACATGCTGGGTCAGTGGCAAGTGTCCAAGGCACTGGGAATATTGGATAGTCTCATCCCTATTGGGTTATGAAAGGCAAGGAGGACTTTGCTGGCAGATGACATCTCCAGTCAGGTCTCACCTACACACAGCTACAGCTGCAAACCAATGTTGGTGTTGTGCTGCCCAGATTTTGTGTTGCTGAAATGTTTGTGTGTATAGAAACCTTTGTGGAGACCGTTGCTGAGATGTGATCACGTGCCAAACTCTGCAGCACAGAAATGGAACAAGCTGGTGTATTCCCATTTCCCACCACGGCTTGATCTGGAGGAGAAGCAAGGTGGGAGATATTACAGTGTTTAGTACTGTGGCTGTATTGTGAATAAACCCGCTCCGCTCCAATGTACAGGAACACAGGACAGACCTGGCAGAGGTCTCCGTGTCCTCCATGTCCCAAAGAGATGGTTGTCCAAGAGATCACTGAGAGCTCGTGGCTAAGCTGGAAATAAAATTGAAGCCTCTCAGGTGCTTGAGACACATCTCTTCCACCTTCTCTTTCTAACTAGCTCATCTCAGGTCCTGTGTGCCATTCAGCTTAGGGGGCTGCCCAACTCTGGAGAAATCCCAGACTGATCTGTGTTACTCATTCCAGCTAGTTTTGTTTTGCTTTAAATTCACTGCTTTTTCTTTTCAGAGACTTGTTCAGTGGGGCTTGGCTTGAAGAGGGGTGGAAATGCCATCACATATTCCATATCTTATGAGAGGAAGTATAATTAAGCCATCTACCTATTAAACACACTGCCCACCTTTGAATAATCAGTGAAAGCCACCACAAGGGTTAAACACTTTATTTAGATGGCTTTGTTTGTTACGTGTGTGCTTTGCTTGTTCTGAGAATTAACAGAAGATAAGCTAAAAGTTCATTTATAAGAGTATTAAAGGATAATTATGATGGAGTAAATGCAGCAGGTCAAAAGGCATTATGATGAACAGAATCATAATATAGGGCTTGGGAAAATAAGCTAAAATGTACAATGCCTAACATCACTCACTGAATGCCACAGAAAGTGTTCCTCCTCACAGTTTCTCTCTGCTTCTTCATTCCCACTCTAAATTAAAGTACCTCCATCATCACTTTGCTGTTTAGGCATGAATGTGTCATGATAATCAATTGCAGTAACTTAAATTAAACTTTTGTGCAGGCATAAATATGTGACCTTTTAATATCAACGAAATGATAAAAAAGATTTGGTAGGAAATCTGTTTCAATCAGATTAGAGGAGAAGTGGGTAAAGCTGATTACAAGCCCACTAAACACAGTATTTGGGCAGTATTTGTTCAGAAACAATAGCGTTAATTCTACTTTAACAAGTATTATCTGGAAAATCAATAATTAATGGTAACCCATTATCAACTTGTAATTTAGCACAGAGATTAAGTTGGTGGAGAAGTGAAAGCGAATGGGCAACCTGCTTTTACTTGACCTGTCAGGCTGATGGATTAACAAGTGACAGTAGGGCTTCATATTTTTTTTAAAGGAGAGGTGGTAGAAATAAGTCAATTTGGGCCTCTTGCTGTTTGGCACCACCTTGCCCTCCTGTCTCCTGAAGCTTTGCAGAAGAGCTGCCTTTTGCAGCCAGGTCTCTGCAGCTGGAGGGATGACATCTTCAGTGACACTTGGTCCTGGGACAGAGCAGGGGGACACTACCCCCAAATCCACAGGATGCATGGAGAGGGGGGGACAGAGGAGGGAAGAAGGTGCTGTTTGTAGGTGGTGTGAGCATGTCCAGTAGTGTCACCTTGGCTGGGCTTCCTACAGGGGTATCCTCCTCTTTAACTGCTTTATGCAACTCCCAGCTTGCCAAAGTGCCCCCTACCATGCTTCCTTCCTTGACTGACAGGACTCGTAGCAACATGTGGGAATGCATGTGAGCAGTGAGATTTTCCTCAGCCAGCTCCTCCCTTCCCCTTACCACATCAGCTCTGTTTGGGGAAACAGCCCTATCTGTGGTCTGTGCTATGCTGGGACTCAGATGCCACCTGGGGGGGTTGTGTTAGAAGTGCTGTGCACAACTTGTCTCTGCATCAGGTCATTGCAACAGATTCCAAACAGATGATGGTTTTGTAAAGACAGTGTTCTTCCAGATAATACAGATGTCCTGATCAAGGATCTGTGTATGTGCATGTGTGCATGATTCTCTCAGGGTATCTCTGTGTGTGTTTGCTGAGGCCAGAGCAGGCTTTTAGAAAAGGAACATTGCCAAATTTCAGGTGGACAGCAGTGAGCCACCACTTCTACCTTGCTGTTGGTCTGCCCATCTTCTTCTGGGCAGAGTCCCTTTCTTCCCAGAGCTGTTACGTACCTGGTTTTGGGCAGAGTGGGATGCAGTCTGTGGGCTGTAGTGGTTTATAACAGTAAGACAGTAAAAGGAGGTGGGTTGAGGACAGTGGAAAGCAAGAAAGCCAGTGCCAGAGGACTTGTGGAGGCCCTGGTGCAGCTGGACATGGCTCTGTAGCTACACACAGGTGGGATGCTCTCTGCCTTGCTCAAAGGCACTGGTCACAAGTGACAAGCAGTGGCCTTTGTATAGAAGAGGGGCAAGTGTAAAGGAATATATCACCTCTTTTAGGAGAGTTAGAGCTGGAAATAGTGACCTCTTGGACTGGCCTCTCATTTCCCACCAAACTTGCCCTCACTCTTGATGGGGGTGAGGAACACCAGGGCAGGATGAGAAGCCCAAGAGCTGTACTTGTCTCTCTATTTCCACTGACTGCATCCTCCGTTTCTGAGCTGCCCTGACAGGGCAACTGGCAGGCTGATGTCCTGACACTGGCTGGACACAGCTGACTCTGGGGCACAGCGTGCAGAGGGTGGGGATGGGGGTTTCATGACAGCCAGCAGGGCGGGATGCTCTCAGCAAAGGGAACAGATTGAAGGCAGATTGTGCGGGTGAAGTAGCACCGTGCTACATAGATAGGGAGTGGCTTCAGAAATGGCATTTAATCATTCAACATTAACACAAGACATCTGTCACCACCCTTGGCAATGATGGTGCTACACAGCAAAACAATATGTTCTGGTGCTCCTAATCACAGGAAAAACACTACTTTTTTGCAGAGAGTTCTTTTAGTGCCCGGCACAAATCCTTCTATTTTATTATAGCAATCCCAGCCAAATCCTCCAATAAATGGAGTTTTTATTAATGTGCAGCTGTTGAATGAGAAAAAAATAAAACTCAGAAATAAAAATGAATCCCTGAATAATCAGGCTGATCCCATGCACTAAGAACAAACAGGCCGACCACATACTTACAGCTTTTTGGTATTATTTAAAAATATGGTCAGGGCTTTTCTTACCCACTCTATTTTTTTTTTACACAGACCTGATTAGATTTTGCTCAGGAAGATACAGGCCACTTCTGTGAGCTGGAAATGCAGCAAGGAGTGAGAGGAGCTAGGATGAGGGTTACTCATCCAGTTTGTGTGCCTGATATTTGCCTGCTGCCATGGTCAGGAATTTGCTTCAGCCAGGGAAGAGAGTGGCGGGGTGGCACAGTGCCCAGGGCAGCTGGGGTTTGGCTTTGCAATGAGGGATGTACTTGCAAAAGAGAACAGAAGACAGTGTCAAAAAAAGCAGGGTGGAAAAAGCTAAGCAACAAAAATCCTCTGACCATGGCAGCTCACAGCAGAGGATGGTGTGGTTTGCTTTAACTAGTTTTTAACTAGTTTGGTGCTCTTTGCCTTGACTTTGAGCTTGCCAGGTGAAATGCTGATCAGAAGTGCTGTTTTGCAGCTAAAAATGAAGGAGGAGTGATCCCATGGTGATGGAGTGGGTGAGGCAGGTGCTGAATTGGGGGAAAGAGCAATGCCCACCCTGCATTTAGCCCCAGGTCCTTTCCCTGTGCACGTCCTGCCCTGCCAAAGCATCTGCAAGCTCTGTGTGATGAGTGGAGAGGCCTGCCAGGAGCAGAACAAGTCTCCTTCCTTTATGCTCGCTCTTGCTGCTGGGAAATCTGGTTCAACCCTGCTCCACCCACGGCCCAGTGATGCGACTGCACGCGTGATGGAAGCTGGACTAAAGCAGGTCCCAGGCTCCAGTCCAGCTGGCAATACAGCGACCATCCAGGGCTGTTCCCTGATGGCTCTGGCCCAAAGGAGAGTGCTGAGTGAGCAGAGATGTAGGAGAATTGCTGGAGCTGCCATCAGATGTGTGCAGGTGTATCCAGATGGCTGGAACCTCAGCCCCATGGGGGAATGGACAGCCCCTTGGGGGCCCACCTAGAGTCAAGCCTCCAACAGGAGGGCAAAGCCAGCATGGGAAGCACCCTCAGAGCCAACAGGGCTTTCATGCTGCCTGAGGCACTCTGAGGTTAGCTGTGGCTGTTGGGACAGGGCCTGTCACCAGAGCCAGAGCCAAATCACCCAGGGGTACAGCCTGGCTGATGTGAGGCAGGAGGGAATGTCCTGAGCAGATAGCACCCTGCCTACGAAATGGCATGACCATCTCTGCTATTCATTCTGATTAAATTTGAGCCAAAGTAAAGCCCTAATTCTTCCGATTAAAGCTTAGAAGTTAAGCTCTTCGGACAGGATGCGTGCTTTGCCCTGTGCTCTCCTAAACCACTTTGTCCATTCCATGACAAGACACTAACAACACACCCCTATATGTTTCTTCTCAGATACTCTTGATGCCCAGTCCAGAGGGTGTATGATGTGCCTGGGACATCCCACCACTTCTGTCTGAGTAGTGGTATTTATATGCGGTCACCTGGCTATTTTGGAAGCAGGGAGGTAGAAGGAACTGCTCCAAGCAAAGCAGAGGTCCACGTCTGCTAGGGCTCATCCTTTATGGATTGGGTTTTTCCTAGAAGAATTGCCTTGAGAGAGATGCCCCCACCCAGGCATGGGTTGGGGTGTTACAGAAATGCTGTGTTACCGCAGGTGCTCTGCAAGCATGGGATCAGCCTGCTGTCACTCCCTGCAAGGAGTGGGTAAAAGGCAACTAAATGTGGTGAGTTAGGGTGTCAGGGACAGGAGCGGATTTGTCACTGTTTTAGCCTCCATGAACAGGTACTTTACCTAGGCCAGGTCTGTTATGAAGCTTTACCTGAGTGCTCTGTACCCTGCTTGTCTGCTCTGCAGGACTTTCTGAGGATGTGGGATAGGATTGTGGATGGGGATTGCCTGCATCACACTTGCCTTTAAGAAGATGCTGGCACCTGCTGGGAAGTGTGGCCCTGGGCAAGACCTGGGCTGCTGTGGTTTCAGCAGGGTCTGGGGACACATCCTCAGGGACTCATCTTCCATAGATGTTCAGCTTCATGCAGGGAATCTAGGAAACTTCTGTCTTGAACATCTGGCATGGGGAAGCTCTCCCATCTTTTTCTCCTCCGCACCACAGCCAGAGGCACAGCCTGGTATTGTTTGTCACAGATCAATGCATTTACCCATGTGGAAAAATGTCATTACCACCAGGGCTCGGCTTTTCTTTCCCCTTGAACCGCCCCTGCTGTGCTGGTGAGGGGCTGGCTAATTGCCTCTTTTCTCAGGTTGCCCCTGGGGATGGCTGCCCCACAGCCTGCCACACAGCTCAGCTGCACACTCAGGGCTTCCCCCAGCCATAGGGGCTGCTTTGACAAACAAATGAACACTCAGCCACTGTGCAGGACCATGGGGCTCTTTGTTACATCTCCTCCTGTGAGCTAAAGAAACAAAGGGGGCGTCACTTAAAGAGAGAGGGAAGGATAGATCATGGGCTCCCAGCCAGGAGGGGAGATGCAGGTAACCTGCTTGCTGTGCACCCTGCTGGGATGGCCCCCAAAATGGGAATGAGACACAGATTTCCTGCCCTGGGCAGACAAGAGCAGAGGGAAGGGTATTGCCCAAGGTTTCTGCTGTCACTGCTGCGTGTTCACCTCTCAGGAGTTTGAGGAGTGCTTTGGCTGGAAGAGTTCTGCAGGAGATGCAAAGGAGGCTGAGCTGGAGGATGTTGAAGGAAACTGGTGACCAGGCATCTTTTCCCTGTAGAAACTGGAAACTTTATGGGTATCAAACAACAGGAAGTAAGAACCATCACTGCAATTTCCAAATAGGAAGAAAATATTTTGTTCTACCTTCAAAATCCATCGTAACCTCAAACCAAAAGGGAAAACTGCAGACAATAATCCCACAAAGGAGAGGTCTATTTCTTCCTCTTATTACTTTTCTTCCTCATCTTTTTCCCAGAGTGTGACAATACCAATAATATAAGTCCTGTTTGAGATGATTAAATAATTATTCATTGTCAGCAAAATTAAATCTGTTCATTTTGTACAGTATGTTCCCTTTTGGCATCAAGACCCACCTTGACTGCATTAGAGGAATCCTGTCAAAGCAAAACCCAGGAGCTGGTAGAAAAGCTGGAAAGTCCTCTGTGCTAAAATCTGTCCTTTAGTGTAGAAAAAATTAGTTCCTCAAGAAAATTTTCAAGTTTTACAACTCAGTGCTGTCAGTGTAAGAGAGCAGAGGAGAAGATGGTGTAAGAGTGGCATTGGTAAGGGCAAGGCTGAGCTATAAAAGGAGAACCAGGAAGTGGAAGTCCCCACGTGTTGAAAGATGCCTTTTTTGCATCAAAATTGAAAACTGCAGAATGCAGTGTCAGAGCACAGAAAACACATCCCTGGGTGTGTGGAGGAAAGCTGGGCAGGAAAGCTTTCCTGCAGGGTCAAGTGAAATGGGTGAAGTGAGCTACAGCAATGCTACCTGTATTTCTCACACCAAATATTGTGGTTGCCTACAAAGATGAGACAAGCAAGCATGTGTGCCTTCACTCATCTGAAAAGGAGGATCCATGTACATGAATATATTTATGTTATTTTTCTCTTATTTCTATAGGTCCTTTAGGTGGTCTGTTTGGGACAACATAGCTTGGGTAAAGGGTCAATTACTTGTTAAAGGACTGATGGGATTTGTGAGACTGTCACATCAGACTTCAGGTAAAAGACCCCAGTATAGGTCACTTAGGAGTCCAGTTGTTAACGGGGGAGAGGGAGGACACTGTGAAACTCATTAATGACTTATCTGGTCTGTCTAAAAATAAATGGTTTCTGTTGGGAAACCGTGCTTCAAAACCTCCCTGCTCTGCAACAGAGTGGAGATAGCTGGGAAAGCCCAGGTGTCATTTGCCACAGCAAGCCCAGGCCAGTGCTGAGAAAGGGATCTGGACCTCTTTGCACAGCCAGAACCTCTGAATTCACCTGCAAGTAGAGAAGCCCCATTTCAGCACCTGTTAGCACTCAGGAGAGCCGATCTAGAAAGCCGTATTATGGGGAAGAGTGAGAGTAGTTGCCTGTGTGCTGGTGTCCCCTGCTTTAATTAGGTTAGTTTCTTTCATGGCAAGTGCTGTCATACCAAGCTGAAAAATCAATACCATATGGCACAGCACTCAGATAGCAAACTTGGAGATTAATTAAAGGAGAAGGGCTTCTGTTAGGTCTCAGAGCACAGTGCCTATGATTAGGCATGGCTGAACTGGTTTGAAAATGCAAAGGCTGGGCAGCACCAGAGCTGCTGAGCTGGACACTGCCACTCTAGGGTCAGAACAAACTGTGATCTCCCTTTCTTTACTCGCTGAAACCACTGGTTGACATGTTTTCCTGGATTTTCCTGTGTCTTGCTTCCAGGCCAGGGGAAGGAGGTGCAAAGGGAAGCATTGTTCTGGAAGGCTTCTGCTTGATGAGGTGCTGGGTATGAATTTGAAGAAAGTGCTGCTTGGGGACTCTGTTGACTCCTGGGCTGGGAGAGAGGAAAGGAGACTCAAGGAAAGGAGACTCAAGGAAAGGAAAGG